>NW_025534389.1:0-62500 GCF_020615455.1 Coregonus clupeaformis | reverse complement strand
AAAGAAAATGACTAATCCACAGATGAATGGCAGGAGGGTTATGAGTCTAAAACATCCCAGTGCTCCCTCCCTCCAGCTGGGCTGGGCAGTATAGATGGTATGTACAGACCGGTTTGGGTTTTTACTTTACCTTCTATAATGGTATTTCAATGTGTGGTTTTATTAATTGCGATGCCACTCCGGTGCGTGTAAAGTCCGTTTTTATAGTTTACTCCGTCTCTCCCTCTCCTCCCCCATGCGTTTCCCGCACCAAGCCCCGCCCCCTGTCACTGCCGTTCACTCTGTCTACATGGTCAGATGCAACAAGATGTTGGTGACAACGATGCTGATTTTTCCACTTTGCTTCTTAATATAAACCCACAAGCGTTCTATAATTACACCATTTGTATTTGTATCTTACTGTCTGCAAACAGCTAATTTTGTCTTCCCTTAGAAAGTTTTGGCTAAAATAAATGGTGTTAGCCACTAATGCTAATCACTATTTAGCTAGCTAGCTAGAGTCGGAGCAAACGTAGCTAGCTATACAGCCTGATACCAGGGATGGTGTAGACCTAGATCAGGATGTTGTTTGTGCAACGGTATCTTCTAAACCAGAGAGGAATAGGTTAGCTAGCTCTAGCTAACTACATGAAGTAAGAGGAAACATGTATTGTAACAACTAATTAGGGTCCCCTGGGAAACACTGACCAAAACTTTGGTTCCTACTGTCACAATAATTCCTTCTGGTTTTGTCATTCGTTGTCATGTCAAACAACAATGTTCAAAGTGCTATACACTAAATGCAGGCCGAGATCTACCACTCAGATTATTTTTTTAACATTACAGTGCCTTGCAAAAGTATTTATCCCCCTTGGTGTTTTTCCTATTTTGTTGCATTACAACCTGTACTTTAAATTGATTTTTATTTGGATTTCATGTAATGGACATACACAAAATAGTCCAAATTGGTGAAGTGAAATGAAAATAATAACTTTTTTTATTCAAAAAAATAATTAACGGAAAAGTGGTGCATGCATATGTATTCACCCCCTTTGCTATGAAACCCCTAAATAAGATCTGGTGCAACCAATTACCTTCAGAAGTCACATAATTAGTTAAATAAAGTCCACCTGTGTGCAATCTAAATGTCACATGATCTCAGTATATATACACCTGTTCTGAAAGGCTCCAGAGTCTGCAACACCACTAAGCAAGGGGCACCAACAAGCAAGCAGCACCATGCAGACCAAGGAGCTCTCCAAACAGGTCAGGGACAAAGTTGTGGAGAAGTACAGATCAGGGTTGGGTTATAAAAAAATATCAGAAACTTTGAACATCCCACGGAGCACCATTAAATCCATTATTAAAAAATGTAAAGAATATGGCACCACAACAAACCTGCCAAGAGAGGGCCGCCCACTAAAACTAACGGACCAGGCAAGGAGGGCATTAATCAGAGAGGCAACAAAGAGACCAAAGATAACCCTGAAGGAGCTGCAAAGCGCCACAGCGGAGATTGGAGTATCTGTCCATAGGACCACTTTAAGCCGTACACTCCACAGAGCTGGGCTTTAAGGAAGAGTGGCCAGAAAAAAGCCATTGCTTAAAGAAAAAAAATAAGCAAACACGTTTGGTGTTGGTCAAAAGGCATGTGGGAGACTCCCCAAACATATGGAAGAAGGTACTCTGGCCATCAAGGAAAACGCTATGTCTGGCGCAAACCCAACACCTCTCATCACCCCGAGAACACCATCCCCACAGTGAAGCATGGTGGTGGCAGCATCATGCTGTGGGGATGTTTTTCATCGGCAGGGACAGGGGAAACTGGTCAGAATTGAAGGAATTATGGATGGCGCTAAATAAAGGGAAATTCTTGAGGGAAACCTTTTTCAGTCTTCCAGAGATTTGAGACTGGGACGGAGGTTCACCTTCCAGCAGGACAATGACTCTAAGCATACTGCTAAAGCAACACTTGAGTGGTTTAAGGGGAAACATTTCAATGTCTTGGAATGGCCTAGTCAAAGCCCAGATCTCAATCCAATTGAGAATCTGTGGTATGACTTAAAGATTGCTGTACACCAGCGGAACCCATCCAACTTGAAGGAGCTGGAGCAGTTTTGCCTTGAAGAATGGGCAAAAATCCCAGTGGCTAGATGTGCCAAGCTTATAGAGACATACCCCAAGAGACTTGCAGCTGTAATTGCTGCAAAAGGTGTCTCTACAAACTATTGCATCTTCAAAGTGGCAGGCATGTTGTGTAAATCAAATGATACAAACCCCTCGAAAATCCAATTTAATTCCAGGTTGTAAGGCAACAAAATAGGACAAATGCCAAGGGGGGTGAATACTTTCGCAAGCCACTGTACTTAAAAAATGTAAGCCTATGCAACATTAACCTATTAAAAACAATTCTGTAGCAATGAGGTTTGTGCAGTTGTCTATAGGCTCAATACATCATCACTTAAATTGCCCTGCCAATGTTGTTTTTCTCAGATGATATTCTATTTCAAAACGTGAGGTATACAGTGGGGGAAAAAAGTATTTAGTCAGCCACCAATTGTGCAAGTTCTCCCACTTCAAAAGATGAGAGAGGCCTGTAATTTTCATCATAGGTACACGTCAACTATGACAGACAAATGAGAAAAAAATTCCAGAAAATCACATTGTAGGATTTTTAATGAATTTATTTGCAAATTATGGTGGAAAATAAGTATTTGGTCAATAACAAAAGTTTCTCAATACTTTGTTATATACCCTTTGTTGGCAATGACACAGGTCAAACGTTTTCTGTAGGTCTTCACAAGGTTTTCACACACTGTTGCTGGTATTTTGGCCCATTCCTCCATGCAGATCTCCTCTAGAACAGTGATGTTTTGGGCAACATGGACTTTCAACTCCCTCCAAATATTTTCTATGGGGTTGAGATCTGAGACTGGCTAGGCCACTCCAGGACCTTGAAATGCTTCTTACGTAGCTCACTCCTTCATTGCCCGGGCGGTGTGTTTGGGATCATTGTCATGCTGAAAGACCCAGCCACGCTTCATCTTCAATGCCCTTGCTGATGGAAGGAGGTTTTCACTCAAAATCTCACGATACATGGCCCCATTCATTCTTTCCTTTACACGGATCAGTCTTCCTGGTCCCTTTGCAGAAAAACAGCCCCAAAGCATGATGTTTCCACCCCCATGCTTCACAGTAGGTATGGTGTTCTTTGGATGCAACTCAGCATTCTTTGTCCTCCAAACACGATAAGTTGAGTTTTACCAAAAAGTTCTATTTTGGTTTCATCTGACCATATGACATTCTCCCAATCCTCTTCTGGATCATCCAAATGCACTCTAGCAAACTTCAGACGGGCCTGGACATGTACTAGCTTAAGCAGGGGGACACGTCTGGCACTGCAGGATTTGAATCCCTGGCGGCGTAGTGTGTTACTGATGGTAGGCTTTGTTACTTTGGTCCCAGCTCTCTGCAGGTCATTCACTAGGTCCCAACATGTGTGGTTCTGGGATTTTTGCTCACCATTCTTGTGATCATTTACCCCACGTGGGTGAGATCTTGCGTGAGCCCCAGATCGAGGGAGATTATCAGTGGTCTTGTATGTCTTCCATTTCCTAATAATTGCTCCCACAGTTGATTTCTTCAAACCAAGCTGCTTACCTATTGCAGATTCAGTCTTCCCAGCCTGGTGCAGGTCTACAATTTTGTTTCTGGTGTCCTTTGACAGCTCTTTGGTCTTGGCCATAGTGGAGTTTGGAGTGTGACTGTTTGAGGTTGTGGACAGGTGTATTTTATACTGATAACAAGTTAAAACAGGTGCCATTAATACAGGTAACAAGTGGAGGACAGATGAGCCTCTTAAAGAAGAAGTTACAGGTCTGTGAGAGCCAGAAATCTTGCTTGATTTTAGGTGACCAAACACTTATTTTCCACCATACTTTGCAAATAAATTCATTAAAAATCCTATAATGTGATTTTCTGGATTTCTTTTTCTCAATTTGTCTGTCATAGTTGACGTGTACCTATGATGAAAATTACAGGCCTCTCTCATCTTTTTAAGTGGGAGAACTTGCACAATTGGTGGCTGACTAAATACTTTTTTTCCCGACTGTATGATCACACTGGTATTACATCATTTGTTGTATTACTTGTGAAGCATAAATTGAAAACATTAGCTTTTTTTTATTATTGGACTGATGGTACATGCATCTGATGGTCAGTCTCAGTGGATGGAGGGAGGGAGGGAGGGAGGGGGAGAGACAGAGGGAGAGACAGAGGGAGAGACTGACAGACAGACAGGGAGAGACTGACAGACAGAGAGAGACTGACAGACAGACAGAGAGAGACTGACAGACAGACAGAGAGAGACTGACAGACAGACAGAGAGAGACTCAGCTTTTCCTCCCTCTGCTAACTGACCAAACAGGAACACTGTCTTCCAGCTGATGGTGAAACTCGAGATGCACCAATTCATCTTGTTACTCCTATGGCCAGAGAATGTGAAGTACTCCTCGATATTAGAAACACACAAGCCATTAATAACAACGCAAGTCTATCGATACACTTTGTAGCCCGAGTGGATAGGGAGAGGCCGTTTTATGGTTTATAAAAGTGTTTAATAAAGTGTTGACAGTGTTGAATAAAATCTTAAACATGAACTCACTCATAAAAACAGCAGCTCTTTGCTGTATTCGTTGACAGTCTCTCTCTAGTCATGGTTTTGAAAGTTTTGAAATCTCACACAGTAGAGTTGACTATCAACTTCACAGTGGGCTGGTGGAAGCTGCAGACACTGATTGGCCAGTGGTAGGCCTGTAGCTGCAGTTGATTTGCTCTCCGGGCCCGCCGGGTAGGCGGAGTTTGTACCTTCAGACACATGAAATGGTTAGAAATGGGAATACTTCGACTACCCGGCGCACAGGGCAGCTGAATCAAGTGCACCTACCGAATCAAGACCGCCCAGCCACTCTCTTGTCTATGTCCCCTCCACTCCAGCCCAGACCACCCCCAACCCAGACCATCCCCAGCTCCAACCCAGACCATCCCCAGCTCCAACCCAGACCATCCCCAGCCCCAACCCAGACCATCCCCAGCTCCAACCCAGACCATCCCCAGCTCCAACCCAGACCATCCCCAGCTCCAACCCAGACCATCCCCAGCTCCAACCCAGACCATCCCCAGCTCCAACCCAGACCATCCCCAGCTCCAACCCAGACCATCCCCAGCTCCAACCCAGACCATCCCCAGCTCCAACCCAGACCATCCCCAGCCCAGACCGTCCCCAGCACCAACCCAGACCATCCCCAGCCCAGACCGTCCACCACGCCTCGCCACTTTACTGTGGTCCTCCACTCCATCCCTGGCCCCAGCCCAGGCTGTCCACTCCACTCCACTCCTCTCCTCTCCACTTCACTGTGGTCCTCCACTCCATCCCCGGCCCCAGCCCAGGCTGTCCACTCCACTCCACTCCTCTCCTCTCCACTTCCCTGTGGCCCTCCACTCCATCCCTGGCCCCAGCCCAGGCGTCCACTCCACTCACTCCTCTCCTCTCCACTTCCCTGTGGCCCTCCACTCCATCCCTGGCCCCAGCCCAGGCTGTCCACTCCACTCCACTCCTCTCCTCTCCACTTCCCTGTGGCCCTCCACTCCATCCCGAGCCCAGACTGTCCTCTCCTCTACACTGTGGCCCTGCCATCAGCCCAGCGACTCTCCATCACTTCACTGCCCTACTACAGGCAATACAGCCCAGAAAGGACAGTAATCTCCATTCTACTGTGGCTCTCCGTCCCTCCATCCCTCCATCCCTCCATCCCTCCATCCCTCCATCCCTCCGTCCCTCCATCCCTCCGTCCCTCCATCCTCGTCCCCTCGTCCCTCCTCCCTCCGTCCCTCCGTCCATCCGTCCCTCCGTCCCTCCGTCCCTCCATCCCTCCATCCCTCCATCCCTCCATCCCTCCGTCCCTCCGTCCCTCCGTCCCTCCATCCCTCCATCCCTCCATCCCTCCATCCCTCCATCCCTCCATCCTCTCCATTGTGGCCCTGCCCTCCGGTCCCCGGGTCAGCGGACACTCTGATTACCCAGGAGACCTTGACACGGCGGGGCAAAGCCGAGCGCTTGCATCACTGCCGGTGGGTCGAAAGCCTCCGCCCGTAAGGATTCTCCCGCTGCCAATTGCGAGGCTCAGAGTCAATTTGTTTTGGCAAGTCACCCCGAGTGGGGAGGTCACATGACATCTGCTTTAGACTGATGCTACCTGACAGACAGGCCATGCAGGTCAGACGAGAGGACAAGTCTGGAACACACATAGACACACGTACACACACAAACACACACACACACACACACACAGGATATGTGGTTGGTGGAGGGGAGAGGGGGGCTACCTGACAGACAGGCTAGGCAGATCAGATCTGGGAGAGAAGGTGGGGGTGTAGAGGTGTGGTGGGGGAGAGAAGAAGAGGAGAGGTGGGGGAGGAGGAGGAGGTGGGGGTATAGAGGGGTGTGGAGAGAGAGGAGAGGAGGTGGGGTATAGAGGGGGGTGGAGAGAGAGGAGAGGAGGTGGGGTATAGAGGGGTGGTGGGAGAGAGGAGAGGAGGTGGGGTATAGAGGGGTGGTGGAGAGAGAGGAGAGGAGGTGGGGTATAGAGGGTGGTGGAGAGAGAGGAGAGAGGTGGGGTATAGAGGGGTGGTGGGGAGAGGAGAGGAGGTGGGGGTGTAGAGGGGTGGTGGGGAGAGAGGAGAGGAGGTGGGGGGTGTAGAGGGTGGTGGGGAGAGAGGAGAGGAGGTGGGGGGTAGGGGGGTGGGTGGGGAGAGAGGAGAGGAGGTGGGTGTAGAGGGTGGTGGGAGAGAGGAGAGGAGGTGGGAGAAGAGGAGTGGAGGTGGGGGTGTAGAGGGTGGTGGGGAGAGAGGAGAGGAGGTGGGGTATAGAGGGTGGTGGGGAGAGAGGAGAGGAGGTGGGGTATAGAGGGGTGGTGGGAGAGAGGAGAGGAGGTGGGGGGTGTAGAGGGGGAGGGGGGAGAGAGGAGAGGAGGTGGGGGGTGAGAGGGGTGGGAGAGAGGAGAGGAGGTGGGGAGAAGAGGAGGAGGTGGGGGTGTAGAGGGTGGTGGGAGAGAGGAGAGGAGGTGGGGGGTGTAGAGGGTGGTGGAGAGAGAGGAGAGGAGTTGGGGGTATAGAGGGGTGGTGGGAGAGAGGAGAGGAGGTGGGGGAGAGAGGAGAGGAGGTGGGGGTAGAGGGGTGGGGGGGAGAGGAGAGGAGGGGTGTAGAGGGGTGGTGGGAGAGCTGAGAGGAGGTGGGGCATAGAGGGGTGGGGAGAGAGAGATGTGGGGTAGAGGGGTGGTGGGGAGAGGAGAGGAGGTGGGTATAGAGGGGCAGGGGAGGAGAGAGGAGGTGGGGGTGTAGAGGGGTGGTAGGGGAGAGAGGAGAGGAGGTGGGGTATAGAGGGGGTGGAGAGAGAGGAGAGGAGGTGGGGTATAGAGGGAGGTGGTGGGGAGAGAGAGAGAGGAGGTGGGGTAGAGAGGTGGTGAGGAGAGAGGAGAGGGAGGTGGGGAGAAGAGGAGGAGGTGGGGGGTGTAGAGGGTGGTGGAGAGAGGAGAGGAGGTGGGGGGTGTAGAGGGGTGGTGGAGAGAGGAGAGGAGGTGGGGTATAGAGGGTGGTGGGAGAGAGGAGAGGAGGTGGGGAGGAGAGGAGGGAGGTGGAGAGAGGAGAGGAGGTGGGGTATAGAGGGGTGGTGAGAGAGGAGAGGAGGTGGGGAGAAGAGAGGAGGGGAGTGGAGAGGAGAGGAGGAGGAGGTGGGGGTATAGAGGGGTGGGGGGAGAGAGGAGAGGAGGTGGGGAGAAAGAGGAGGATAGTGGGTAGAGGGGTGTAGAGAGGAGAGGAGGTGGGGAAAGAGGGGGGGAGAGGAGAGTGAGAGGGAGAAGAGGAGGAGGTGGGGGTGTAGGGTGGGGAGAGGAGAGGAGGTGGGGTATAGAGGGGTGGTGGGGAGAGAGGAGAGGAGGTGGGTAGAGAGGAGAGAGGAGAGGTGGGTATAGAGGGTGGTGGGGAGAGAGGAGGAGGAGGGGTGGGAGGTGGGGGGAGAGAGGAGAGGGTAGAGGGTGTTAGGAGAGGAGAGAGATGGGGGTAAAGAGGATGGGGAGAGGAGAGTAGGAGGGTAGAGGGGGTGGTGGGGAGAGAGGAGAGGAGGTGGGGGTAGAGGGGGTAGTGAGAGAGGAGAGGAGGTGGGGAGAAGAGGAGGTGGGGGTGTAGGGTGGTGGAGAGAGGAGGAGGGAAGGGGTGGTGGGGAGAGAGGAGAGGAGGTGGGGGTGTAGAGGAGGGGGAGAGAGGAGGAGGAGGTGAGGAGGTGGGGTATAGAGGGTGAGGAGAGAGGAGAGGAGGTAGAGGGGTGTGGGGAGAGGAGAGGAGTGAGGGTGGGGAGAGAGGAGAGAAGGAGGTGGGGGTGTAGAGGGGTGGTGGGGGGAGGAGAGGGGTAGAGGGAGGAGAGAGGAGAGGAGGTGGGGTGTAGAGGGTGGTGGGAGAGAGAGAGGAGAGGGTGTGTAGAGGGTGGTGGGGAGAGAGGAGAGGAGGTGGGGTATAGAGGGGTGGTGGGGAGAGAGGAGGAGGTGGGGAGAAGAGGGAGGAGGTGGGGTGTAGAGGAGGGTGGTGGGGAGAGAGGAGAGGAGGTGGGGTGGGGAGAGAGGAGAGGAGGGGGGTAGAGGGGGTGGGAGAGAGGAGAGGAGGTGAGAGAGAGTGTGAGGGGAGAGTGAGAGGAGGTGGGGTAGAGGGTGGTGGGAGAGAGGAGAGGAGGTGGGGAGAAGAGGAGAGGAGGTGGAGAGTAAGGAGGTGGGGTAGAGGGGTGGTGGGAGAGAGGAGAGGAGGTGGGGTATAGAGGGGTGGTGAGAGGAGAGAGGAGAGGAGGGTGGTGGGGAGAGAGAGGAGGAGGTGGGGTAGAGGGGGGTGGGGAGAGAGGAGAGGGAGGTGGGGATAGAGGGGTGGTGGGAGGAGGAGAGGAGGTGGGGAGAAGAGGAGAGAGGTGGGGGTGTAGAGAGGGGTGGTGGGGAGAGAGGAGAGGAGGTGGGGTATAGAGGGGTGGTGGGGGAGAGAGGGAGAGGAGGTGGGGGAGAGAGGAGAGGAGGTGGGTATAGAGGGGAGGAGAGGGGGGAGATAGAGGAGGTGGGGAGAAGAGGAGGGGGGGGAGGGAGGTGGGTAGAGGGCGGAGAGAGGAGAGGAGGTGTTAGAGGGGGTGGTGGGGAGAGAGGAGAGGAGGTGGGGTATAGAGGGTGGTGGGGGAGAGAAGGAGAGGAGGTGGGGGTGTAGAGGGGTGGTGGGGAGAGAGGAGAGGAGGTGGGGGTGTAGAGGGTAGGGAGAGAGGAGAGAGAGGTGGGGTGAGAGGATGGGGAGAGAGGAGAGGAGGTGGGGGTGTAGAGGAGGTGGGGAGAGAGGAGAGGAGGTGGGGTATAGAGGGGTGGTGGGGAGAGAGGAGAGGAGGTGGGGAGAGAGGAGAGGAGGTGGGGGTTAGAGGGAGGTTGGTGGGAGAGAGAGAGAGAGGTGGGTAGAGGGGTGGTGGGGAGAGATGAGAGGAGGTGGGGTATAGAGGGTGGGTGGGAGAGAGAGAGGAGGTGGTTGGAGAGTGGAGAGAAGAGAGGGTAGGGTGGTGAGAGAGGAGAGGTGGGGTATAGAGGGGTGGTGGGAGAGAGAGGAGAGAGGTGGGGTGTAGAGGGTTGGTGGGGAGAGAGGAGAGGAGGTGGGGGTGTAGAGGGGATGGTGGAGAGAGAGGAGAGGAGGTGGGGAGGAGAGAGGAGGAGGTGGGGAGGAGGGGGGGTGGGGTAGAGGGGAGAGAGGAGAGGGAGTGGGGTGTAGAGGGGTGGTGGGGAGAGAGGAGGAGGTGGGGTGGTGAGAGGGGGTGGGGGAGAGGAGGGGAGGTGGGGAAGGGGAAGAGGAGGAGAGGAGGTGGGGTATAGAGGGTGGTGGGAGAGAGGAGAGAGGTAGGGGATGAGGGGTGGTGGGAAGAGGAGAGGAGGTGGGGGTAGAGGAGAGGGGTGGGGAGAGAGAGAGGAGGTGGGGTGTAGAGGGGTGGTGGGGAGAGAGAGAAGGAAGGTGGGGAGAGAGGAGAGGAGTTGTGGAGAGGAGAGGAGGTGGGGTATAGAGGGGTGGTGGGGAGAGAGGAGGAGGAGGGGTGAGGGGGGTGTAGGGAGGGTGGTGGGGAGAGAGGAGAGGAGGTGGGGTGTAGAGGGGGGAGATGAGAGGAGGGAGAGAGGAGGGGTGGGGTGTAGAGGGGTGGTGGGAGAGAGGAGAGGAGGTGGGGTATAGAGAGGGGTGGGGGGAGAGAGGAGAGGAGGTGGGGTGTAGAGGGGTGGTAGGAGGAGAGAGAGAGAGGGTGGGAGAGAGGAGAGGAGGTGTAGAGGGGTGGTGGGGAGAGGAGAGGAGGTAGAGGGGGTGGTGAGGGAGAGGGGTGGGGAGAGAGGAGGAGGTGGGGTGTAGGGGGTGGGGGAGAGAGGAGAGGAGGTGGGGAGAGGGGTGGGGGGAGAGGGAGGAGAGGTGGTGTAGAGGGTAGAGGAGGAGGAGGTGGGGATATAGAGAGAGAGGAGAGGAGGTGGGGCATAGAGGGGGTGGTGGGGGAGAGAGGAGAGGAGGTGGGGGTGAGAGGGGTGGGAGAGAGGAGAGGAGGTGGGGTGTAGAGGGGTGGTGGGGAGGAGAGGAGGTGGGGAGAAGAGGAGGAGTGGGGGTGTAGAGGGTGGTGGGGAGGAGGAGAGGAGGTATAGAGGGGGTGGTGGGGAGAGAGGAGAGGAGGTGGGGGGAGAGGAGAGAGGTGGTGGGGAGAGGAGAGGAGGGGTAGAGGGGGAGAGAGGAGAGGAGGTGAGGAGAAGAGGGGAGGTGGGTGAGAGGTGGTGGCGGAGAGAGGAGGAGGTGGGGTAGAGGGGCGGGTGGGGAGAGAGAGGAGAGGAGGTGGGGAGTAGAGGGGTGGTGGGGAGAGAGGAGAGGAGGTGGGGGTGTAGAGGGTGTGGGGAGAGAGGAGAGGAGGGGTGATAGAGGGGTGGGTGGGGAGAGAGGAGAGGAGGTGGGGGTGTAGAGGGGTGGTGGGAGAGAGAGAGAGGAGGTGGGAAGAGGAGAGGTGGGGGTGGGAGAGAGGAGAGGAGGTGGGGTATAGAGGGGGTGGTGGAGAGAGGAGAGGAGGTGGGGTTGAGAGGTAGGGGAGAGAGGAGAGGAGGTGGGGAAGAGGAGGAGGTGGGGGTGAGAGGGTGGGGAGAGAGGAGGAGGTGGGGGTGTAGAGGGTGGTGGGGAGAGAGGAGAGGAGGTGGGGGTATAGAGGGTGGTGGGGAGAGAGGAGAGGGGTGTTAGGGGTGGTGGGAAGAGGAGAGGAGGTGGGGAGGGAGAGGAGAGGAGGTGGGGAAGAGAGGGGTGGTGGGGGGAGAGGAGGTGGGGAGAGAGGAGGAGGTGGGGAGGAGAGGAGGAGGGGGGGTAGGTGGTGGGAGAGAGGAGAGGAGGTGGGGGAGAGAGGAAGGGGTGTGGGTGAGGAAGGAGAGGGGTTTAGTGGGGAGAGAGGAGAGGGGGGAGGGGGAGGGAGGTGGGGTAGAGGGTGGTGGGGGAGAGAGGAGAGGAGGTGGGGTATAGAGGGGTGGTGGGGAGAGAGGAGAGGAGGTGGGGGAGAAGAGGAGAGGAGGTGGGGTGTAGAGGGGTGGGGAGAGAGAGGAGAGGAGGTGGGGTATAGAGGGGAGAGAGGAGAGGAGGTGGGGAGAGAGGAGGAGGAGGTGGGGTGTAGAGGGGTGGTGGGGAGAGAGGAGAGGAGGTGGAGGGGGGGAGAGAGGAGAGGAGGTGGGGTATAGAGGGGTGGGGGGGGAGAGAGGAGAGGAGGTAGGGGAGAGAGGGGTGGTGAGAGAGGAGAGGAGGTGGGGGTGTAGAGGGGTGGTGGGGGAGAGAGGAGAGGAGGTGGGGTATAGAGGGGTGGTGGGGAGAGAGGAGAGGAGGTGGGGTAGGTGGGGTGGGGAGAGAGGAGGAGGTGGGGGTGTAGAGGGGTGGTGGGGAGAGAGGAGAGGAGGTGGGGAGAAGAGGAGGAGGTGGGGGTGTAGAGGGTGGTGGGGAGAGAGGAGAGGAGGTGGGGGGTGTAGAGGGGGTGGTGGAGAGAGAGGAGAGGAGTTGGGGGGTATAGAGGGGTGGTGGGGAGAGAGGAGAGGAGGTGGGGAGAGAGGAGAGGAGGTGGGGGTGTAGAGGGGTGCGTTGGGGGAGAGAGGAGAGGAGGTGGGGGTGTAGAGGGGTGGTGGGGAGAGAGGAGGAGTTAGGGTATAGAGGGGTGGTGGGGGAGAGAGGAGAGGAGGTGGGTGTAGAGGGGTGGTGGGGGAGAGGAGAGGGGTTAGAGGTGGGAGAGAGGAGAGGAGGTGGGGTAAGGGGTGTAGGGGAGAGAGGAGAGGAGGTGGGGTATAGAGGGGTGGAGAGAGAGGAGAGGAGGTGGGGTGTAGAGGGGTGGTGGGGAGAGAGGAGAGGAGGTGGGGGATAGAGGGGGTGGGGGAGAGAGGAGAGGAGGTGGGGAGAAGAGGAGGAGGTGGGGGGGTGTAGGAGGGGTGGTGGGGAGAGAGGAGAGGAGGTGGGGGGTGTAGAGGGGGTGGTGGGGAGAGAGGAGAGGAGGTGGGGTATAGAGGGTGGTGGGGAGAGAGGAGAGGAGGGGGGAGGAGAGGAGAGAGGTGGGGAGGAGAGGAGAGGAGGTGGGGGTATAGAGGGGTGGTGGGGGGGAGAGAGGAGAGGAGGTGGGGAGAAGAGGAGAGGAGGTGGGGAGGAGAGGAGAGGAGGTGGGGGTATAGAGGGGTGGTGGGGAGAGAGGAGAGAGGTGGGGGGGGGGAGGTGGGGGTGAGGGGTGGGGGGAGGAAGAGGGGTGGGTTAGGGGGTGGTGGGGAGAGAGGAGAGGAGGTGGGGGAGAAGAGGAGGAGGTGGGGGGTGTAGAGGGGGTGGTGGGGAGGAGAGGAGGGGGGGGGGTAGAGGGGGTGGGGAGAGAGAGAGGAGGTGGGGAGAAGAGGAGTGGAGGTGGGGGTATAGAGGGGTGGTGGGGAGAGAGGAGAGGAGGTGGGGATGGGTGGTGGGGGAGAGAGGAGAGGAGGTGGGGGTTAGAGGGGTGGTGGGAGAGAGGAGAGGAGGTGGGGTATAGAGGGGGGGTGGGGAGGGAGAGGAGGTGGGGTGTAGAGGGGGTGGGGGGGAGAGAGGAGAGAGAGGTGGGGGTGTAGAGGGGTGGTGGGGAGAGAGGAGAGGAGGTGGGGAGAAGAGGAGGGAGGTGGGGGTGTAGAGGGGGTGGTGGGGAGAGGAGAGGAGGTGGGGTATAGAGGGGTGGTGGGGGAAGAGAGGAGGAGGTGGGGGTGTAGAGGAGGGTGGTGGGGAGAGAGGAGAGGAGGTGGGGAGAAGAGGAGGAGGTGGGGGTGTAGAGGGGTGGTGGGGGAGAGAGGAGAGGAGGTGGGGGGTGTAGAGGGGTGGTGGAGAGAGAGGAGAGGAGTTGGGGTATAGAGGGGGTGGTGGGGAGAGAGGAGAGGAGGGGGGGGTAGAGGGTGGTGGGAGAGAGGAGAGGAGGTGGGGTATAGAGGGGAGTGGTGGGGAGAGAGGAGAGGAGGTGGGTATAGAGGGGTGTGGAGAGAGAGGAGAGGAGGTGGGTGTAGAGGGGGTGGGGGGAGAGAGGAGGGGGGGTAGAGGGGTGGTGGGAGAGAGGAGAGGAGGGGGAAGAGGAGGAGGTGGGGGTGTAGAGGGGTGGTGGGGGAGAGAGAGAGGAGGTGGGGGGTGTAGAGGGGTGGTTGGGGGAGAGAGGAGGAGGGAGGTGGGGGTATAGAGGGGGGGTGGGGGAGAGAGGAGAGGAGGTGGGGAGGAGGGAGAGGAGGGTGGGGAGGAGAGGAGAGGAGGTGGGGGGATAGAGGGTGGTGGGAGAGAGGAGAGGAGGTGGGGAGAAGAGGAGAGGAGGTGGGGGAGGAGAGGGAGGAGGTGGGGGTGTAGAGGGGGTGGTGGGGGGAGAGGAGAGGAGGTGGGGGTATAGAGGGGTGGTGGGGGAGAGAGAGGAGGTGGGGGAGAGAGGGAGGAGGTGGGGGGTGTAGAGGGGTGGTGGGGGAGAGAGGGAGGAGGTGGGGTTAGAGGGGTGGTTGGGGAGAGAGGAGAGGAGGTGGGGAGAGAGGAGAGGAGGTGGGGGTGTAGAGGGGGTGGTGGGGAGAGAGGAGAGGAGGTGGGGTATAGAGGGGGGTGGTGGGGAGAGAGGGAGGAGGTGGGGGGAGAGGAGAGGAGGTGGGGTATAGAGGGTGGGGAGGAGGAGGGGGGGGGGGGGAGGAGGTGGGGGTATAGAGGGGTGGTGGGGAGAGAGGAGAGGAGGTGGGGGTATAGAGGGGGTGGTGGGGGAGAGAGGAGAGGAGGTGGGGTATAGAGGGGTGGTGGGGAGAGAGGAGAGGAGTGGGGAGAGAGGAGAGGAGGTGGGTATAGAGGGGGTGGTGGGGGAGAGAGGAGAGGAGGTGGGGGTATAGAGGGGTGGTGGGGGAGAGAGGAGAGGAGGTGGGGGTAGTAGAGGGGGGTGGTGGGGGAGAGAGGAGAGGAGGTGGGGTATAGAGGGTGGTGGGGAGAGAGGAGAGGAGGTGGGGGTATAGAGGGGGTGGTGGGAGAGAGGAGAGGAGGTGGGGAGGAGAGGGAGGAGGTGGGGAGGAGAGGAGAGGAGGGGTAGAGGGTGAGAGAGGGGAGAGGGGGGGGGAGGAGAGGAGAGGAGGTGGGGTAGAGAGGGGAGAGAGGAGAGGAGGTGTGGGGTAGAGGGGGTGGGGAGAGAGGAGAGGAGGTGGGGGCAGAGGAGGAGGGGAGGAGAGGAGAGGAGGTGGGGGCATAGGAGGGGTGGTGGGGAGAGAGGAGAGGAGGGTATAGAGGGGGTGGGGAGAGGAGAGGAGGTGGGGTATAGAGGGGTGGGGGAGAGAGGAGAGAGGAGGTGGGGTATAGAGGGGTGGTGGGGGAGAGAGGAGAGGAGGTGGGGTGTAGAGGGTGGTGGGGGAGAGAGGAGAGGAGGTGGGGGTGTAGAGGGGTGGTGGGGAGAGAGGAGAGGAGGTGGGTATAGAGGGGTGGTGGGGAGAGAGGAGAGGAGGTGGGGTATAGAGGGGTGGTGGGGAGAGAGGAGAGGAGGTGGGGGTGTAGAGGGGTGGTGGGGAGAGAGGAGAGGAGGTGGGGGTGTAGAGGGGAGAGAGGAGAGGAGGTGGGGTATAGAGGGGTGGTGGGGGAGAGAGGAGAGGAGGTGGGGGTTAGAGGGGTGGGGGAGAGAGAGGAGAGGAGGGTGGGGGGAGAGGAGAGGAGGTGGGGTATAGAGGGGGTGGTGGGGAGAGAGGAGAGGAGGTGGGGTGTAGAGGGGTGGTGGGGAGAGAGGAGAGGAGGTGGGGAGAGGGTGGTGGGGAGAGAGGAGAGGAGGTGGGGATGTAGAGGGGGTGGTGGGGAGAGAGGAGGGAGGTGGGGGAGAGGAGAGGAGGTGGGGTGTAGAGGGGTGGTGGGGAGAGAGGAGAGGAGGTGGGGGTAGAGGGGTGGTGGGGAGAGAGGAGGAGAGAGGTGGGGAGGAGAGGAGAGGAGGTGGGGTTGTAGATGGGTGGTGGGGAGAGAGGAGAGGAGGTGGGGAGAAGAGGAGAGGAGGTGGGGTATAGAGGGGTGGTGGGGAGAGAGAGAGAGGAGGTGGGTAGAGGAAGGGAGGAGGTGGGTATAGAGGGGTGGGGGGAGAGAGGAGAGGAGGTGGGGAGGAGAGGAGAGGAGGTGGGGTATAGAGGGGTGGTGGAGAGAGGAGAGGATGGGGAGAAGAGGAGAGGAGGTGGGTGTGAAGAGGGGAGTGGTGGGGGGGGAGAGAGAGGAGGAGGGTGGGGGAGGAGAGGAGAGGAGGTGGGGTATAGAGGGGAGGTGGTATAGAGGTGGGAGAGAGGAGAGGATGTGGGGTATAGAGGGTGTGGGAGAGAGGAGAGGAGGTGGGGTATAGAGGGGTGGTGGGGGAGAGAGGAGAGAGGGGTGGGGGTGTAGAGGGGTGGTGGGGAGAGAGGAGAGGAGGGGGGGTATAGAGGGTGGTGGGAGAGAGGAGAGGAGGTGGGGTATAGAGGGGTGGTGGGAGAGAGAGGAGAGGAGGTGGGGTATAGAGGGTGGTGGGGAGAGAGGAGAGGAGGTGGGGTATAGAGGGGTGTGGGGAGAGAGGAGAGGAGGTGGGGTATAGAGGGGTGGTGGGGGAGAGAGGAGAGGAGGTGGGGTATAGAGGGGTGGTGGGGAGAGAGGAGAGGAGGTGGGGGTATAGAGGGGTGGTGGGGAGAGAGGAGAGGAGGTGGGGAGAAGAGGAGAGGAGGTGGGGTGTAGAGGGGGTGGTGGGGAGAGAGGAGAGGAGGTGGGGAGGAGAGGAGAGGAGGTGGGAGGAGAGGAGGTGGGGGTGTAGAGGGGTGGTGAGAGAGAGGAGAGGAGTTGGGGTATAGAGGGGTGGTGGGGAGAGAGGAGAGGAGGTGGGGGTGTAGAGGGGGTGGTGGGAAGAGAGGAGAGGAGGTGGGGGTGTAGAGGGGTGGTGGAGAGAGAGGAGAGGAGGTGGGGGTGGTAGAGGGGTGGTGGGGAGAGAGGAGAGGAGGTGGGGTGTAGAGGGGTGGTGTGGGAGAGAGGAGAGGAGGTGGGGTATAGAGGGGTGGTGGAGAGAGGAGAGGAGGTGGGGGGAGAGGAGAGGGAGGTGGGGTGTAGAGGGGTGGTGGGGAGAGAGGAGAGGAGGTGGGGGCTGTAGAGGGGTGGTGGGGAGAGAGGAGAGGAGGTGGGGCGAGAGGAGAGGAGGTGGGGAGAGAGGAGAGGAGGTGGGGGTAGAGAGGGGTGGTGGGGGAGAGAGGAGAGGAGGTGGGGGGTGTAGAGGGGTGGTGGGGAGAGAGGAGAGGGAGGTGGGGTGTAGAGGGGTGGTGTGGAGAGAGGAGAGGAGGTGGGGTATAGAGGGGTGGTGTGGAGAGAGGAGAGGAGGGGGAGAGGAGAGGAGGTGGGGTGTAGAGGGGTGGTGGGGAGAGAGGAGAGGAGGTGGGGTGTAGAGGGGGTGGTGGGGAGAGAGGAGAGGAGGTGGGGGTGTAGAGGGGTGGTGGGGAGAGAGGAGAGGAGGTGGGGAGAGAGGAGAGGAGGTGGGGAGAGAGGAGAGGAGGTGGGGTATAGAGGGGGTGGTGGGGAGAGAGGAGAGGAGGTGGGGGGTGTAGAGGGTGGTGGGGGAGAGAGGAGAGGAGGTGGGGTGTAGAGGGGTGGTGTGGAGAGAGGAGAGGAGGTGGGGTATAGAGGGGGTGGTGTGGAGAGAGGAGAGGGAGGTGGGGGGAGAGGAGAGGAGGTGGGGGTGTAGAGGGGTGGTGGGGAGAGAGGAGAGGAGGTGGGGTGTAGAGGGGTGGTGGGGAGAGAGGAGAGGAGGTGGGGGTGTAGAGGGTGGTGGGGAGAGAGGAGAGGAGGTGGGGTATAGAGGGGTGGTGGGGAGAGAGGAGAGGAGGTGGGGGTGTAGAGGGGTGGTGGGGAGAGAGGAGAGGAGGTGGGGAGAGAGGAGAGGAGGTGGGGTATAGAGGGGTGGTGGGGAGAGAGGAGAGGAGGTGGGGTATAGAGGGGTGGTGGGGAGAGAGGAGAGGAGGTGGGGTATAGAGGGGTGGTGGGGAGAGAGGAGAGGAGGTGGGGTGTAGAGGGGTGGTGGGGAGAGAGGAGAGGAGGTGGGGTGTAGAGGGGTGGTGGGGAGAGAGGAGAGGAGGTGGGGAGAAGAGGAGAGGAGGTGGGGTGTAGAGGGGTGGTGGGGAGAGAGGAGAGGAGGTGGGGAGAGAGGTGTGGTGGGGAGAGAGGAGAGGAGGTGGGGTGTAGAGGGGGTGGTGGGGAGAGAGGGGAGGAGGTGGGGAGAGAGGTGTGTGGGGGAGAGGAGAGGAGGTGGGGTGTAGAGGGGTGGTGTGAGAGAGGAGAGGAGGTGGGGAGAAGAGGGGGTGGTGGGGAGAGAGGAGAGGAGGTGGGGAGAGAGGTGTGGTGGGGAGAGAGGAGAGGAGGGGTGTAGAGGGGTGGTGGAGAGAGGAGAGGAGGTGGGGAGAAGAGGGGTGGTGGGGAGAGAGGAGGGGTGGTGGGGAGAGAGGAGAGGAGGGTGGGGTATAGAGGGTGGTGGGGAGAGAAGAGGGGTGGTGGGGAGAGAGGAGAGGAGGTGGGGTGTAGAGGGGTGGTGGGGAGAGAGGAGAGGAGGTGGGGAGAAGAGGGGTGGGGGAGAGAGGAGAGGAGGGTGGGGTGTAGAGGGGTGGTGGGGAGAGAGGAGGGGTGGTGGGGGAGAGAGGAGAGGAGGTGGGGTATAGAGGGGTGGTGGGGAGAGAAGAGGGGTGGTGGGGAGAGAGGAGAGGAGGTGGGGTGTAGAGGGGTGGTGGGGAGAGAGGAGGGGTGGTGGGGGAGAGAGGAGAGGAGGTGGGGTGTAGAGGGGTGGTGGGGAGAGAGGAGAGGAGGTGGGGAGAAGAGGGGTGGTGGGGAGAGAGGAGAGGAGGTGGGGTGTAGAGGGGCGATGGGGGAGAGAGGAGAGGAGGTGGGGAGAAGAGGGGGTGGTGGGGGAGAGAGGAGAGGAGGTGGGGGTGTAGAGGGGCGATGGGGAGAGAGGAGAGGAGGTGGGGTGTAGAGGGGTGGTGGGGGAGAGAGGAGAGGAGGTGGAGTTAGAGGGGTGGTGGGGGAGAGAGGAGAGGAGGTGGGGTGTAGAGGGGTGGTGGGGAGAGAGGAGAGGAGGTGGGGGTGTAGAGGGGCGATGGGGAGAGAGGAGAGGAGGTGGGGTGTAGAGGGGGTGGTGGGGAGAGAGGAGAGGAGGTGGGGTGTAGAGGGGTGGTGGGGAGAGAGGAGAGGAGGTGGGGTGTAGAGGGGTGGTGGGGAGAGAGGAGAGGAGGTGGGGGTGTAGAGGGGCGATGGGGAGAGAGGAGAGGAGGTGGGGTGTAGAGGGGTGGGTGGGGAGAGAGGAGAGGAGGTGGGGTGTAGAGGGGTGGTGGGGAGAGAGGAGAGGAGGTGGGGAGAGAGGAGAGGAGGTGGGGTGTAGAGGGGCGATGGGGAGAGAGGAGAGGAGGTGGGGGAGAAGAGGAGAGGAGGTGGGAGAAGAGGGATGGTGGGGAGAGAGGAGAGGAGGTGGGGTGTAGAGGGGCGATGGGGAGAGAGGAGAGGAGGTGGGGTGTAGAGGGGTGGTGGGGAGAGAGGAGAGGAGGTGGGGTGTAGAGGGGCGATGGGGAGAGAGGAGAGGAGGTGGGGGAGAGAGGAGAGGAGGTGGGGTGTAGAGGGGCGATGGGGAGAGAGGAGAGGAGGTGGGGTGTAGAGGGGTGGTGGGGAGAGAGGAGAGGAGGTGGGGTGTAGAGGGGCGATGGGGGAGAGAGGAGAGGAGGTGGGGTGTAGAGGGGCGATGGGGAGAGAGGAGAGGAGGTGGGGGAGAAGAGGGGCGATGGGGAGAGAGGAGAGGAGGTGGGGTGTAGAGGGGCGATGGGGAGAGAGGAGAGGAGGTGGGGGAGAAGAGGGGCGATGGGGAGAGAGGAGAGGAGGTGGGGTGTAGAGGGGCGATGGGGAGAGAGGAGAGGAGGTGGGGTGTAGAGGGGGTGGGGGAGAGAGGAGAGGAGGTGGGGTGTAGAGGGGGTGGGGAGAGAGGAGAGGAGGTGGGGTGTAGAGGGGTGGTGGGAGAGAGGAGAGGAGGTGGGGTGTAGAGGGGCGATGGGGAGAGAGGAGAGGAGGTGGGGTGGAGGGGTGGTGGGGAGAGAGGAGAGGAGGTGGGGAGAGAGGAGAGGAGGTGGGGGAGAGAGGAGAGGAGGTGGGGGTGTAGAGGGGTGGGGAGAGAGGAGAGGAGGTGGGGTGTAGAGGAGGTGGGGGAGAGAGGAGAGGAGGTGGGGTGTAGAGGGGCGATGGGGAGAGAGGAGAGGAGGTGGGGGAGAAGAGGGGGTGGTGGGGGAGAGAGGAGAGGAGGTGGGGGAGAAGAGGGGTGGTGGGGAGAGAGGAGAGGAGGTGGGGGTGTAGAGGGGCGATGGGGAGAGAGGAGAGGAGGTGGGGGAGAAGAGGAGAGGAGGTGGGGAGAAGAGGGGTGGTGGGGAGAGAGGAGAGGAGGTGGGGAGAAGAGGGGGTGGTGGGGGAGAGAGGAGAGGAGGTGGGGGGTGTAGAGGGGCGATGGGGAGAGAGGAGAGGAGGTGGGGTATAGAGGGGTGGTGGGGAGAGAGGAGAGGAGGTGGGGGGTGTAGAGGGGGTGGTGGGGAGAGAGGAGAGGAGGTGGGGAGAAGAGGGTGGTGGGGAGAGAGGAGAGGAGGTGGGGAGAAGAGGGGTGATGGGGAGAGAGGAGAGGAGGAGAGAGAGGAGGTGGGGAGAGAGGAGAGGAGGTGGGGAGAAGAGGGGTGGTGGGGAGAGAGGAGGGGAGGTGTGGGGAGAGAGGAGAGGAGGTGGGGTGTAGAGGGGGTGGTGGGGAGAGAGGAGAGGAGGTGGGGTGTAGAGGGGTGATGGGGAGAGAGGAGAGGAGGTGGGGAGAAGAGGGTGGTGGGGAGAGAGGAGAGGAGGTGGGGTGTAGAGGGGGTGGTGGGGGAGAGAGGAGAGGAGGTGGGGAGAAGAGGGGCGATGGGGAGAGAGGAGAGGAGGTGGGGGTGTAGAGGGGCGATGGGGAGAGAGGAGAGGAGGTGGGGGGTGTAGAGGGGCGATGGGGAGAGAGGAGAGGAGGTGGGGTGTAGAGGGGCGATGGGGAGAGAGGAGAGGAGGTGGGGAGAAGAGGGGTGGTGGGGAGAGAGGAGAGGAGGTGGGGAGAAGAGGGGTGGTGGGGAGAGAGGAGAGGAGGTGGGGAGAAGAGGGGTGTTGGGGAGAGAGGAGAGGAGGTGGGGTATAGAGGGGCGATGGGGAGAGAGGAGAGGAGGTGGGGAGAGAGGAGAGGAGGTGGGGAGAGAGGAGAGGAGGTGGGGTATAGAGAGGTGGTGGGGTATAGAGGGGTGGTGGGGAGAGAGGAGAGGAGGTGGGGTGTAGAGGGGTGGTGGGGAGAGAGGAGAGGAGGTGGGGAGAAGAGGGGCGATGGGGAGAGAGGAGAGGAGGTGGGGTGTAGAGGGGCGATGGGGAGAGAGGAGAGGAGGTGGGGGTGTAGAGGGGCGATGGGGAGAGAGGAGAGGAGGTGGGGTGTAGAGGGGCGATGGGGAGAGAGGAGAGGAGGTGGGGTGTAGAGGGGCGATGGGGAAAGAGGAGAGGAGGTGGGGTGTAGAGGGGCGATGGGGGGTTGGAGGTGGAGAGTCTGATCCAAAGAGTCAGATTTAGTCCAACACAAATCAGGAAAATCGAACAACTACGTAGACACATTCACAAGATCATCATTGTGTAATTCGTACCACTCCCAGTTGTTTTGTCTGCAAGAAGAAAAGGTAATACCCTGATATGGTGTTTGTATTGCAGCTCCAATGTGATCTAGTCATGTACATTCAAACTCTCAAAGAAGTAGTAGCCTTCCCAGACCACCTTGCTTCATGTTTGACTAAAGTATACACCAGTCCCATATTCTAGATGGCCCACAGTTCTGGCAGTTGTGGGACCTGGAGCCGTAGTTAATGTTTTATCCAGAGTGTCCTAGCAGAGGATTCCCAGACACAGCTCTGTTTGAAGGGATGAAAAACACAAACAAATAAAGCAGCTTTGTGAGGGAAAATCCTACCCAAGCATAGCTTCCCTACTTCTCCCCTACTTCTCCCCTGCTTCTCCCCTCCTCCCCTGCTTTTCCCCTGCTTCTCTCCTCCGCCCCTGCTTCTCCCCTCCTCCCCTGCTTCTCCCCTCCTCCCCTGCTTCTCTCCTCCGCCCCTGCTTCTCCCCTCCTCCCCTGCTTCTCTCCTTCTCCCCTGCTTCTCCCCTGCTTCTCTCCTCCGCCCCTGCTTCTCCCCTCCTCCCCCTGCTTCTCCCCTCCTCCCCTGCTTCTCCCCTCCTCCCCTGCTTCTCCCCTCCTCCCCTGCTTCTCCCCTGCTTCTCTCCTCCGCCCCTGCTTCTCCCCTCCTCCCCTGCTTCTCCCCTCCTCCCCTGCTTCTCTCCTTCTCCCCTGCTTCTCCCCTGCTTCTCTCCTCCTCCCCTGCTTCTCCCCTCCTCCCCTGCTTCTCCCCTCCTCCCCTGCTTGTCCCCTGCTTCTCTCCTCCTCCCCTGCTTCTCTCCTCCTCCTCCTCCCCTGCTTCTCCCCTCTCCCCTGCTTCTCCCCTCCTCCCCCTGCTTCTCCCCTCCTCCCCTGCTTCTCCCCTGCTTCTCCCCTCCTCCCCTGCTTCTCTCCTCCTCCTCCCCTGCTTCTCCCCTCCTCCCCTGCTTCTCTCCTCCTCCTCCCCTGCTTCTCCCCTCCTCCCCTGCTTCTCCCCTCCTCCCCTGCTTCTCCCCTCTTCCCCTGCTTTCCTAGAAACACTGGAACACGTCAACATCTGGAGGTGGTTGTGGCATGAAAGAATGCAGCCGCCAACGATTGAGGGAGAGAGAGAGAGTTAGAGAGAGAGAGAGAGAGAGAGAGAGAGGGACAGAGAGAGAGAGAGAGAGAGAGAGAGGGGGAGAGGGGGAGAGAGGGAGAGAGAAAGAGAGAGAGAGAGAGAGAGAGGGAGAGAGAAAGAGAGAGAGGGGGAGAGAGAAAGAGAGAGAAAGAGAGAGAGAGAGAGAGAGAGAGAGAGAGAGAGAGAGAGAGAGAGAGAGAGAGAGAGAGAGAGAGAGAGAGAGAGAGAGAGAGAGAGAGCGAGAGAGAGAGAGGCTGGGGGTGGAGGAAGAGAAGAGAAGAGAGAGCAACCTGGTGGAGAAGGGATCCTGAGAATATTTAGATAATGGAGGGGGAGAAAAACTGACAGGGAGAACAGCCAGGACACCACCCTCACACCCTCCCCTCCCCCCACACACACAGCACATCGTCCTGACTAGCTGGCATAGTCTGCATGTTGAGCATCAAAGGACTAATTCTCCTTTTTAAAACCAACATCACATGCCAGACATGTTAACAGTATCTGCATGTCCATCATTTCCACATCAGTGATCTAAGGGCTTGATATGGCCATGTTTTAGCATGTCATCAACACACGACCGCACATCAACACACGACCGCACGCAAGCACACACACCACACACACCACACCACACACACACACACCACACACCGCTATTGTGTTTGTTGATTAATTCCGGTTAATCATTTTTGGATTGAACGAGTCTAGGTAGAACAGTAAGCCCAAAATTTGAATATAAACCTAATTTGATCCCATTCACATTTTCTTCTAACTCAAACAAACGGGGCTATAAATACATAACATAGTCCCTGTATGCAGCTAAATACTGTTAGTAGCCTGCAGTTAATCAGAGTGAAAAACCCACTCATTTCCATCCCATCCAGCATGTCAGATCTCTAATGTTTAGATGTAGTCTGCTACAACATTTATGTAGAGTTTTTTTTTGTTGCTTGTGTCTGTCGGTATGTGTCATCACCGCTTGCTAAATAAATACCGGCGGAAAGTGGAGAGCCTTGAGCTTTGTGACCGGCCCGCTCGACCTGCAATTCTGTGAATCTGACTGGTCAAGACACGCACAAGACTCCGCAGCAGCACTCCGATGTGAAGGACAGAGAAAATGGTGTGAATTGACGTTAAACTAAATCGAAAGCGCTGCCCCACCTGATTGAAAAGTGCTGAGGCAGATGCCAGCTGGCGGCCCTGTATGGCTCTGAAATATGGAGCACGCAAAAACGTGCATCGGCTGTTAAATATGTCTATTATGTAATATTATTGGAACTCTATTAAACAAGAACAGCAGAACATTCTGGAGCCCTTTTCTACAGTAAAATATTTTTTTAAAATACCCTAATTGTCAACCCAAAATTCATCACAATTACTGGATTATTTCTTGAATATCATCTCAGTAGTCGATTACACTTTAAAAAGCATTGTGAATGACTTTAAGGGATTGGGGATGCGACCAAACCATGGGCTGAAAAAGTTAGTGGCACCATTGCCATCAGGGGAAAATGTTTGTCTGGGGCCCTGCACAGGGAACCAGGGTCTGTAGTGATAAAGACCCAGACAGGACATAGGCAGGTGAGGAGGTCTGACTGACTAGGAGATTTGGCTTCCGCTGTCATACCAACTGGTGTGTGTGTGTGTGTGTGTGTCTGTCTGTGTGTGTATGTGTGTTGTTTTGTCTTGTTTATTTTTTTGGCCTCTCGCTTTCGCTGCCTGTCTGTGTCTCTATCTCTCTATCACCCAGTCAGCCAGCCAGCCAGTCTCTCTCTCTCTCTCTCTCTCTCTCTCTCTCTCTGTCTCTCTCTCTGTCTCTCGTTCTGTTTATCTCTCTCTCTCTCCCTCGCTGTCTCTCTCTCTCACACACACACACACACACACACACACACACACACACACACTCACTCACACTCACTCACACTCTCACACTCTCACACACACACACACACACACTGTGGTTTTCCTCTTCACATCAAATCACCTCTTTCTGGTCTCCTTCCCACAGCAGAGAGAAGAGTCCTAGCTCCCTCCTAGCTTCCTCCTAGCTCCTCCTAGCTCCCTCCTAGCTCCCTCCTAGCTCCTCCTAGCTCCTCCTAGCTCCCTCCTAGCTCCATCCTAGCTCCCTCCTAGCTCATCCTAGCTCCTCCTAGCTTCCTCCTAGCTCCTCCTAGCTCCCTCCTAGCTCCCTCCTAGCTCATCCTAGCTCCTCCTAGCTTCCTCCTAGCTCCTCCTAGCTCCCTCCTAGCTCCTCCTAGCTTCCTCCTAGCTCCTCCTAGCTCCCTCCTAGCTTCCTCCTAGCTCCTCCTAGCTCCTCCTAGCTCCTCCTAGCTCCTCCTAGCTCCCTCCTAGCTCCCTCCTAGCTCCCTCCTAGCTCCCTCCTGGCTCCATCCTAGCTCCCTCCTAGCTCCCTCCTAGCTCCCTCCTAGCTCCCTCCTAGCTCCATCCTAGCTCCTCCTAGCTTCCTCCTAGCTCCTCCCTAGCTCCTCCCTAGCTCCCCTCCTAGCTCCCTCCCTAGCTCCCTCCTGGCTCCCTCCCTAGCTCCCTCCCAGCTCCTCCTAGCTCCCTCCTAGCTTCCTCCTAGCTCCCTCCTGGCTCCCTCCTAGCTCCCTCCTAGCTCCCTCCTGGCTCCATCCTAGCTCCCTCCTGGCTCCCTCCTAGCTCCCTCCTGGCTCCATCCTAGCTCCCTCCTAGCTCCCTCCTCAGCTCCCTCCTAGCTCCCTCCTAGCTCCTCCTAGCTCCTCCTAGCTCCCTCCTAGCTCCCTCCTAGCTCCCTCCTGGCTCCATCCTAGCTCCCTCCTAGCTCCTCCTAGCTCCCTCCTGGCTCCCTCCTGGCTCCATCCTAGCTCCCTCCTAGCTCCCTCCTAGCTCCTCCTAGCTCCATCCTAGCTCCCTCCTAGCTCCTCCTAGCTCCCTCCTAGCTCCCTCCTAGCTCCCTCCTGGCTCCATCCTAGCTCCCTCCTAGCTCCCTCCTAGCTCCTCCTAGCTCCCTCCTAGCTCCCTCCTAGCTCCCTCCTGGCTCCATCCTAGCTCCCTCCTAGCTTCCTCCTGGCTCCCTCCTGGCTCCCTCCTAGCTCCCTCCTGGCTCCCTCCTAGCTCCCTCCTAGCTCCCTCCTGGCTCCATCCTAGCTCCCTCCTAGCTCCTCCTAGCTCCCTCCTGGCTTCCTCCTGGCTCCATCCTAGCTCCCTCCTAGCTCCCTCCTAGCTCCTCCTAG
Organism: Coregonus clupeaformis; assembly: GCF_020615455.1. Lineage (NCBI taxonomy): Eukaryota > Metazoa > Chordata > Actinopteri > Salmoniformes > Salmonidae > Coregonus > Coregonus clupeaformis. The sequence continues at coordinate 36,942 of NW_025534389.1, read as the reverse complement.
CTCCTCCTAGCTCCCTCCTAGCTCCCTCCTAGCTCCCTCCTGGCTCCATCCTAGCTCCCTCCTAGCTCCTCCTAGCTCCCTCCCTGGCTCCCTCCTGGCTCCATCCTAGCTCCCTCCTAGCTCCCTCCTAGCTCCTCCTAGCTCCATCCTAGCTCCCTCCTAGCTCCTCCTAGCTCCTCCTAGCTCCCTCCCTAGCTCCCTCCTGGCTCCATCCTAGCTCCCTCCTAGCTCCCTCCTAGCTCCTCCTAGCTCCCTCCTAGCTCCCTCCTAGCTCCCTCCTGGCTCCATCCTAGCTCCCTCCTAGCTCCCTCCTGGCTCCCTCCGGCTCCCTCCTAGCTCCCTCCTGGCTCCCTCCTAGCTCCCTCCCTAGCTCCCTCCCTGGCTCCATCCTAGCTCCCTCCTAGCTCCTCCTAGCTCCCTCCTGGCTCCCTCCTGGCTCCATCCTAGCTCCCTCCAGCTCCCTCCCTAGCTCCTCCTAGCTCCTCCTAGCTCCCTCCCTAGCTCCCTCCCTAGCTCCCTCCTGGCTCCATCCTAGCTCCTCCCTAGCTCCTCCCTAGCTCCTCCTAGCTCCCTCCTGGCTCCATCCTAGCTCCTCCTAGCTTCCTCCTAGCTCCTCCTAGCTCCCCTCCCTAGCTCCCTCCTAGCTCCCTCCTAGCTCCCTCCTAGCTCCTCCTAGCTCCCTCCTAGCTCCCTCCTAGCTCCCTCCTGGCTCCCTCCTGGCTCCATCCTAGCTCCCTCCTAGCTCCTCCTAGCTCCCTCCTGGCTCCCTCCTGGCTCCATCCTAGCTCCCTCCTAGCTCCCTCCTAGCTCCCTCCTAGCTCCCTCCTAGCTCCCTCCTAGCTCCCTCCTGGCTCCATCCTAGCTCCCTCCTAGCTCCCTCCTGGCTCCATCCTAGCTCCCTCCTAGCTCCCTCCTGGCTCCCTCCTAGCTTCCTCCTAGCTCCCTCCTAGCTCCTCCTAGCTCCCTCCTAGCTCCCTCCTAGCTCCCTCCTAGCTCCCTCCTAGCTTCCTCCTAGCTCCCTCCTAGCTCCCTCCTAGCTCCCTCCTGGCTCCATCCTAGCTCCCTCCTGGCTCCATCCTAGCTCCCTCCTAGCTTCCTCCTAGCTCCTCCTAGCTCCCTCCTAGCTCCCTCCTAGCTCCCTCCTAGCTCCCTCCTAGCTCCTCCTAGCTCCCTCCTAGCTCCCTCCTAGCTCCCTCCTGGCTCCATCCTAGCTCCCTCCTAGCTCCTCCTAGCTCCCTCCTGGCTCCCTCCTGGCTCCATCCTAGCTCCCTCCTAGCTCCCTCCTAGCTCCTCCTAGCTCCATCCTAGCTCCCTCCTAGCTCCCTCCTAGCTCCCTCCTAGCTCCCTCCTGGCTCCATCCTAGCTCCCTCCTAGCTCCTCCTAGCTCCCTCCTAGCTCCCTCCTGGCTCCATCCTAGCTCCCTCCTAGCTCCCTCCTGGCTCCCTCCTAGCTCCCTCCTAGCTCCCTCCTGGCTCCATCCTAGCTCCCTCCTAGCTCCCTCCTAGCTCCCTCCTAGCTCCCTCCTAGCTCCTCCTAGCTCCTCCTAGCTCCATCCTAGCTCCCTCCTAGCTCCTCCTAGCTCCCTCCTAGCTCCCTCCTAGCTCCCTCCTGGCTCCATCCTAGCTCCCTCCTAGCTCCTCCTAGCTCCTCCTAGCTCCCTCCTAGCTCCCTCCTAGCTCCTCCTAGCTCCCTCCTGGCTCCATCCTAGCTCCCTCCTAGCTCCCTCCTAGCTCCCTCCTAGCTTCCTCCTAGCTCCCTCCTAGCTCCCTCCTAGCTCCCTCCTAGCTCCCTCCTGGCTCCATCCTAGCTCCCTCCTAGCTCCCTCCTGGCTCCCTCCTAGCTCCCTCCTAGCTCCCTCCTAGCTCCCTCCTGGCTCCATCCTAGCTCCCTCCTAGCTCCCTCCTGGCTCCATCCTAGCTCCCTCCTGGCTCCCTCCTGGCTCCCTCCTAGCTCCTCCTAGCTCCCTCCTAGCTCCTCCTAGCTCCCTCCTAGCTCCCTCCTAGCTCCCTCCTGGCTCCCTCCTAGCTCCCTCCTAGCTCCTCCTAGCTCCCTCCTAGCTCCCTCCTAGCTCCCTCCTGGCTCCCTCCTGGCTCCCTCCTAGCTCCTCCTAGCTCCCTCCTAGCTCCTCCTAGCTCCTCCTAGCTCCCTCCTAGCTCCTCCTAGCTCCCTCCTGGCTCCCTCCTAGCTTCCTCCGTGTTTCAGAAACCCTTCCAGCTGACCACAATAAAGGAAAGGAGACAGTGTGTATACACACACACACACACACACACACACACACAGCTGCTGGTGTATCTGAGCGCCACACTTCGTCTGCTAACACTCAGATCCTTCTGGAGGAAGAGACAGGTTAGAGAAACCACTTCATTATCTAGTCCCCCTCTCCCTCATGCTCCACATGAAAGAAGACATAAAATAAAGTACTGAAACATCTTCTCATCACCTTGTTAATCGAAACATCTTCTCATCACCTTGTTAATCGAAACATCTTCTCATCACCTTGTTAATCGAAACATCTTCTCATCACCTTGTTAATCGAAACATCTTCTCATCACCTTGTTAATCGAAACATCTTCTCATCACCTTGTTAATCGAAACATCTTCTCATCACCTTGTTAATTGCAACATCTTCTCATCACCTTGTTAATCGAAACATCTTCTCATCACCTTGTTAATCGAAACATCTTCTCATCACCTTGTTAATTGAAACATCTTCTCATCACCTTGTTAATTGAAACATCTTCTCATCACCTTGTTAATTGCAACATCTTCTCATCACCTTGTTAATTGAAACATATTTTCATCACCTTGTTAATTGAAACATCTTCTCATCACCTTGTTAATTGAAACATCTTCTCATCACCTTGTTAATTGCAACATCTTCTCATCACCTTGTTAATTGCAACATCTTCTCATCACCTTGTTAATTGCAACATCTTCTCATCACCTTGTTAATTGAAACATATTCTCATCACCTTGTTAATTGAAACATCTTCTCATCACCTTGTTAATTGCAACATCTTCTCATCACCTTGTTAATTGCAACATCTTCTCATCACCTTGTTAATTGCAACGGAAAAAGACGAGTCACAAGGAAAGACAAACATTGTTTTTTAATAGAAGACGTGATTATGACCTGGACTATATTTCACATCAGTGCAGCCAAAACCACTCATTGTGAACCTTCATATGCATGGCATGTTGGGTATTGTTTAAAGATGTACAGTTGAAGTTGGAAGTTTACATACACCTTAGCCAAATACATTTAAACTCAGTTTTTCACAATTCCTGACAATAAATCCTAGTTAAAATTGAGTGGTTGAAAAAACGGGTTTTAATGACTCCAACCTAAGTGTATGTAAACTTGCGCTCATTGTGGTGGAGAACCTTCCTATGGATGGCATGTAGGGTATTGTTTAAAGATTTATCCTCGGGCTGCATCCCGAATCATGAGCAAAATGAATTTTCTCCACAGATCATTCTTCGTCACATTCAGGGTTCTTCCTTTTGAGCTACTCTATTGAGGGAAAGTGTACTGACTATGTCTCACCCAGCTATCGTAAGATGAATGCACTAATTGTAAGTCGCTCTGGATAAGAGCATCTGCTAAATTACTAAAATGTTTAATGTAGTGTAAAATGATAAAGCTTGCAGCGGGTTTGTGTGTTCAATACCTACATACGTACAAAACATTTATCCATTCACTGTACTACTACTGTAAGTTGCTTTGGATATAAGTGTGGGCTGAGATGCATATATTACCTATGAAATAACTAGCCAGACAAACTGCTCACGTTGAATTAGCTGCAGTACTTCTCAACACATATCTACAGGGACATATTCCAGGACTATCAACTAGTAAGTAAACTCCATCTTTTCTCCATGGCTGCGTCCCAAATTGCGCCCCTATCAACTATGTAGTATATATTTTCCCAGCGCCTATAGGTCTTTTGTTCAAAAGTAGTGCACTATACTCCTAGTTGGTATTAGACAGAACGTCGTGGCCCCGCCCACCTGTGTGTAAAACAACCTGTGGTTACCTAGGTTACCCTATTGGCTCTCAGCAAAAAAACTTCACCATTTTCAAATACGACTTTGTTGTTGTCTGCTTGTTTTAGTCAATTACAAAACTAAATTTAAGAAATGTCTAAAGATGACTTTTCAACATTGCCTGCTTCCGAGCGTTCCTACTACTTAGAAAAACGTAATATCGTAGGGCTTCCCTCATGCCCTTATCATGACGGTGCTAGCTGCCACGTGAGTGAGCGCTAGCTAGCTACCAGCCGTAAACATTAAGCTAGCCAGGACCAACAACACAAACAAACGGACTACACAGCTACAACATTTACATTTTAGTCATTTAGCAGACGCTCTTATCCAGAGCAACTTACAGTTAGTGAATATTTATTTTTTATTTTTATACTGGCCCCCCGTGGGAATCAAACCCACAACCCTGGCGTTGCAAACGCCATGCTCTATCAACTGAGCTACATCCCTGCCGGCCATTCCCTCCCCTACCCTGGACGACACTGGGCCAATTGTGCGCCACCCATGAGTCTCCTGGTCGCGGCCGGCTGCGACAGAGCCTGGATTCGAACCAGGATCTCTAGTGGCACAGCTAGCACTGCGCCACTCAGGAGTACACAAGTAGTGAGTGGAATTACAAACGGGCTAAACAAGTTAAATGTCTTACCCTTTTCACTCTAGCTACATGTAGCCTTCTTGGACTCCGGCTCCCCACTCTCCCACGCGGAATCGCCTGAAGCCACAGGGCTCTTCTCGCAGGCTCTATTTCCCTACGTGGGAGCGTTTGCGACCTGGTTACATGCACATTGAATACTACAGCAGCTTTTTGGCATGTTTTTGTTATTTCTGTATAACAAAAAAATAATAATTACACTGGGGGTCAATAGGAAAACAATGTTGGTTTTCCCCAACCTGTGGGTCTAGGGGAGTTCCTTATTATTATGGGAACATTTGACTCTGCGTATATAGGGTTCAATTTAGGACGGGCACGTTATTACACAGCATATTTGCCAGAGCACACTAAACAGTGGGGAGTTATTATTATTATTGTTACTGTTGTGTCTATGTGTGTGTATGTGTGTGTGTATGTGTGTGTGTACGTGTGTGTGTGTGTGTGTGTACGTGTGTGTGTACGTGCGTGTGTGTGTGTGTATGTGTGTGTGTGTGTGTGTGTATTGTCAGGAGCACACTTAGCAGCGGTGAGTTATTCCCCCTAATGAAAGTTGTGTTCCCCCAGACACTGACGTGAATCAATCTGATGACATCCCGTCTTTAAACTGATTATCAATCTGCATGAAGAGCTTTAAAACCTCAGAGCAAAACTCCCGAACAGAGAGACATCACACACACACACACACACACACACACACACACACACACACACACACACACCCCTCCGAGCTAAACTCCCAAACAGAGTGACATCATCATCCCCCTGTGTCTGTCCCCGAAGACTGATGTTCCAAATGGAAGCTAATGGCTCCTGGTTTCATAGAATGTGTGCGTTTCCTCCATTCTAGGTAGTCGTATCCTGAGAGAGCATCCTGGGCTGGTTCACTAAGAATCATCATTTACAGAACCTACACAACAATGTGGCACACACACACGCACGCACACTCACACACAAATCAATCATCCCCTCTAACATTAAGACCTGATGGTAAATAGTGAGGACAGCCTGTACCTGATACCTCCCTGTTGGACTACAACACAGCCCCATTACTCACTGTGGACCTTCACAGTACACACTGTTGGCCGCAAAACACATTTGAGTGGCGAAATCTCAAGAAGTTCAAGATGTGATTCAGCCCAAAAGACAATATTTATATAATGATCATCACGATTACCACTGACCTTTCAATTGTTCACATCATTGAATTGGATGGATACAAGATCTTCCTTGAATGCCTGTTCGGGAAACAGTAGTTGTATTAGGGGAACATTGGTCGTATTAGGGTAACAGTAGTCGTATTAGGGGAACATTTGTTGTATTAGGGGAACTGTAGTCGTATTAGGGGAACAGTGGTCGTATTAGGGGAACAGTAGTCGTATTAGGGGAACATTGGTTGTATTGGGGAACATTGGTCGTATTAGGGAAACAGTGGTCGTATTAGGGGAACAGTGGTCGTATTAGGGGAACAGTAGTCATATTAGGGGAACATTGGTTGTATTAGGGGAACATTGGTTGTATTAGGGAAACAGTGGTCGTATTAGGGGAACAGTGGTCGTATTAGGGGAACAGTAGTCATATTAGGGGAACATTGGTTGTATTAGGGGAACATTGGTTGTATTAGGGAAACAGTGGTCGTATTAGGGGAACAGTGGTTGTATTAGGGGAACAGTAGTCGTATTAGGGGAACAGTGGTCATATTAGGGGAACAGTGGTCGCATTAGGGGAACAGTAGTCATATTAGGGGAACAGTAATCGTATTAGGAGAACAGTAGTCATATTAGGGGAACATCAAAAGTCGTGCTATAAATTCTCAGACAACACAAAAATTCCTTGATGCCCTTCCAGACTCCTTCTGCCTACCCAAGGACGTCAGAGGACAAAAATCAGTTAACCACTTAACTGAGGAACTCAATTTAACCTTGCACAATACCCTAGATGCAGTTGCACCCCTAAAAACGAAAAACATTTGTCATAAGAAACTAGCTCCCTGGTATACAGAAAATACCCGAGCTTTGAAGCAAGCTTCCAGGAAATTGGAACGAAATGGCGCCACACCAAACTGGAAGTCTTCCGACTAGCTTGGAAAGACAGTACCGTGCAGTACCGAAGAGCCCTCACTGCTGCTCGATCATCCTACTTTTCCAACTTAATCGAGGAAAATAAGAACAATCCAAAATTTCTTTTTGATACTGTTGCAAAGCTAACTAAAAAGCAGCATTCCCCAAGAGAGGATGGCTTTCACTTCAGCAGTAATAAATTCATGAACTTCTTTGAGGAAAAGATCATGACCATTAGAAAGCAAATTACGGACTCCTCTTTGAATCTGCGTATTCCTCCAGGGCTTAGCTGTCCTGGATCTGCACAGCTCTGCGAGGGCCTGGGATCGGGAGAGACACTTAAGTGTTTTAGTACTATATCTCTTGACACAATGATGAAAATAATCATGGCCTCTAAACCTTCAAGCTGCATACTGGATCCTATTCCTACTAAACTGCTGAAGGAGCTGCTTCCTGTGCTTGGCCCTCCTATGTTGAACATAATAAACAGCTCTCTATCCACCGGATGTGTACCAAACTCACTAAAAGTGGCAGTGATAAAGCCTCTCTTGAAAAAGCCAAACCTTGACCCGGAAAATATAAAAAACTATCGGCCTATATCGAATCTTCCATTCCTCTCAAAAATTTTAGAAAAAGCTGTTGCGCAGCAACTCACTGCCTTTCTGAAGACAAACAATGTATACGAAATGCTTCAGTCTGGTTTTAGACCCCATCATAGCACTGAGACTGCACTTGTGAAGGTGGTAAATGACCTTTTAATGGCGTCAGACCGAGGCTCTGCATCTGTCCTCGTGCTACTAGACCTTAGTGCTGCCTTTGACACCATCGATCACCACATTCTTTTGGAGAGACTGGAAACCCAAATTGGTCTACACGGACAAGTTCTGGCCTGGTTTAGATCTTACCTGTCGGAAAGATATCAGTTTGTCTCTGTGAATGGTCTGTCCTCCGACAAATCAACTGTACATTTCGGTGTTCCTCAAGGTTCCGTTTTAGGACCACTATTGTTTTCACTATATATTTTACCTCTTGGGGATGTTATTCGAAAACATAATGTTAACTTTCACTGCTATGCGGATGACACACAGCTGTACATTTCAATGAAACATGGTGAAGCCCCCAAAATTGCCCTCGCTAGAAGCCTGTGTTTCAGACATAAGGAAGTGGATGGCTGAAAACTTTCTACTTTTAAACTCGGACAAAACAGAGATGCTTGTTCTAGGTCCCAAGAAACAAAGAGATCTTCTGTTAAATCTGACAATTCATCTTGATGGTTGTAAAGTCGTCTCAAATAAAACTGTGAAGGACCTCGGCGTTACTCTTGACCCTGATCTCTCTTTTGACGAACATATCAAGACTGTTTCAAGGACAGCTTTTTTCCATCTACGTAACATTGCAAAAATCAGAAATGTTCTGTCCAAAAATGATGCAGAAAAATTAATCCATGCATTTGTTACTTCTAGGTTAGACTACTGCAATGCTCTACTTTCCGGCTACCCGGATAAAGCACTAAATAAACTTCAGTTAGTGCTAAATACGGCTGCTAGAATCCTGACTAGAACCAAGAAATTTGATCATATTACTCCAGTGCTAGCTTCCCTACACTGGCTTCCTGTTAAGGCAAGGGCTGATTTCAAGGTTTTACTGTTAACCTATAAAGCGTTACATGGGCTTGCTCCTACCTATCTTTCCGAGTTGGTCCTGCCGTACATACCAATACGTACGCTACGGTCACAAGACGCAGGCCTCCTAATTGTCCCTAGAATTTCTAAGCAAACAGCGGGAGGCAGGGCTTTCTCCTATAGATCTCCATTTTTATGGAACAGTCTGCCTACCCATGTGAGAGACGCAGACTCGGTCTCAACCTTTAAGTCTTTACTGAAGACTTATCTCTTCAGTAGGTCATATGATTGAGTGTAGTCTGGCCCAGGAGTGTGAAGGTGAACGGAAAGGCTCTGGAGCAACGAACAGCCCTTGCTGTCTCTGCCAGGCCGGTTCCCCTCTCTCCACTGGGGTTCTCTGCCTCTAACCCTGTTACAGGGGCTGAGTCACTGGCTTGCTGGTGCTCTTTCATGCCGTCCCTAGGAGGGGTGCGTCACTTGAGTGGGTTGAGTTACTGACGTGATCTTCCTGTCTGGGTTGGCGCCCCCCTTGGTTTGTGCTGTGGTGGAGACCTCTGTGGGCTATACTCGGCCTTGTCTCAGGATTGTAAGTTGGTGGTTGAAGATATCCCTCTAGTGGTGCGGGGGCTGTGCTTTGGCAGAGTGGGTGGGGTTATATCCTTCCTGTTTGGCCCTGTCCGGGGTTTCTTCGGATGGGGCCACAGTGTCTCCGGACCGCTCCTGTCTCAGCCTCCAGTATTTATGCTGCAGTAGTTTATGTGTCGGGGGGCTGGGGTTAGTTGGTTATACCTGGAGTACTTCTCCTGTCTTATCCAGTGTCCTGTGTGAATTTAAGTATGCTCTCTCTAATTCTCTCGTTCTCTCTTTCTCTCTGAGAACCTGAGCCCTAGGACCATACGTCAGGACTACCGGGCATGCTGACACCTTGCTGTCCCCAGTCCGCCTGGCCTTGCTGCTATTCCAGTTTCAACTGTTCTGCCTGCGGTTACGAAACCCCTACCTGTCCCAGACCTGCTGTTTTCAACTCTTAATGATCGGCTATGAAAAGCCAACTGAGAGACCTGAGCCCTAGGACCATACGTCGGGACTACCGGCCGTGGTGACTCCTTGCTGTCCCCAGTCCGCCTGGCCTTGCTGCTATTCCAGTTTCAACTGTTCTGCCTGCGGTTATGGAACCCCTACCTGTCCCAGACCTGCTGTTTTCAACTCTTAATGATCGGCTATGAAAAGCCAACTGAGATTTATTCCTGATTATTATTTGACCATGCTTGTCACTTATGAACATTTTTGAACATCTTGGCATGGTTCTGTTATAATCTCCACCCGGCACAGCCAGAAGAGGACTGGCCACCCCTCATAGCCTGGTTCCTCTCTAGGTTTCTTCCTAGGTTTTGGCCTTTCTAGGGAGTTTTTCCTAGCCACCGTGCTTCTACACCTGCATTACTAGCTGTTTGGGGTTTTAGGCTGGGTTTCTGTACAGCACTTCGAGATATTAGCTGATGTACGAAGGGCTATATAAAATAAAATTGATTGATTGATTGATTGATTAGGGGAACATTGGTCGTATTAGGGAAACAGTAGTCATATTAGGGGAACAGTGGTCATATTAGGGGAACAGTAGTCGTATTAGGGGAACAGTAGTTGTATTAGGGGATCATTAGTTGTATTAGGGGATATTGGTTGTATTAGGGGAACAGTGGTGAAGTTACTGGAGGGATGTGTGGTGGAATTAGTGTTGGGATGTGTGGTGGAATTACTTTAGGGATGTGTGGTGGAGTTACTGGAGGGATGTGTGGTGGAGTTACTGGAGGGATGTGTGGTGGAGTTACTGTTGGGATGTGTGGTGGAGTTACTGGAGGGATGTGTGGTGGAGTTACTGGAGGGATGTGTGGTGGAGTTACTGTTGGGATGTGTGGTGGAGTTACTGGAGGGATGTGTGGTGGAGTTACTGTTGGGATGTGTGGTGGAGTTACTGTTGGGATGTGTGGTGGAGTTACTGGAGGGATGTGTGGTGGAGTTACTGTTGGGATGTGTGGTGGAGTTACTGGAGGGATGTGTGGTGGAGTTACTGTTGGGATGTGTGGTGGAGTTACTGGAGGGTGTGTGGTGGAGTTAGTGGAGGGTGTGTGGTGGAGTTAGTGTTGAGATGTGTGGTGGAGTTACTGTTGGGATGTGTGGTGGAGTTACTGGAGGGTGTGTGGTGGAGTTAGTGTTGAGATGTGTGGTGGAGTTACTGTTGGGATGTGTGGTGGAGTTACTGGAGGGTGTGTGGTGGAGTTAGTGTTGAGATGTGTGGTGGAGTTACTGTTGGGATGTGTGGTGGAGTTACTGGAGGGTGTGTGGTGGAGTTACTGTTGAGCTGTGTGGTGGAGTTACTGTTGGGATGTGTGGTGGAGTTACTGTTGGAATGTGTGATGGTGTAACTGGAGGTATGTGTGGTGGAGTTACTGTTTGAATGTGTGGTGGAGTAACTGGAGGGAGTGTTGTGGAGTTACTGGAGGGTGTGTGGTGGAGTTACTGTTGGTAATGTGTTGGAGTTAATGTTGGGATGTGTGTGGAGTTACTGTTGTGATGTGTGGTGGAGTTACTGGAGGGTGTGTGGTGGAGTTACTGTTGGGATGTGTGGTGGAGTTACTGTTGGGATGTGTGGTGGAGTTACTGTTGGGATGTGTGGTGGAGTTACTGGAGGGATGTGTGGTGGAGTTACTGTTGGGATGTGTGGTGGAGTTACTGGAGGGTGTGTGGTGGAGTTACTGTTGAGATGTGTGGTGGAGTTACTGGAGGGATGTGTGGTGGAGTTACTGTTGGGATGTGTGGTGGAGTTACTGTTGGGATGTGTGGTGGAGTTACTGGAGGGTGTGTGGTGGAGTTACTGTTGAGATGTGTGGTGGAGTTACTGTTGAGATGTGTGGTGGAGTTACTGGAGGGTGTGTGGTGGAGTTACTGTTGAGATGTGTGGTGGAGTTACTGGAGGGATGTGTGGTGGAGTTACTGTTGGGATGTGTGGTGGAGTTACTGTTGGGATGTGTGGTGGAGTTACTGGAGGGTGTGTGGTGGAGTTACTGTTGAGATGTGTGGTGGAGTTACTGTTGGGATGTGTGGTGGAGTTACTGGAGGGTGTGTGGTGGAGTTACTGTTGAGCTGTGTGGTGGAGTTACTGTTGGGATGTGTGGTGGAGTTACTGTTGGAATGTGTGATGGAGTAACTGGAGGTATGTGTGGTGGAGTTACTGTTTGAATGTGTGGTGGAGTAACTGGAGGGTGTGTTGTGGAGTTACTGGAGGGTGTGTTGTGGAGTTACTGTTGGGATGTGTGGTGGAGTTAATGGAGGGTGTGTGGTGGCGTTACTGTTGGGATGTGGGTTGGAGTTACTGTTAGAATGTGTGGTGGAGTAACTGGAGGGTGTGTGGTGGAGTTACTGGAGGAATGTGTGGTGGAGTAACTGGAGGGTGTGTGGTGGAGTTACTGTTGGGATGTGTGGTGGAGTTACTGCTGGGATGTGTGGTGGAGTTACTGTTGGGATGTGTGGTGGAGTTACTGTTGGGATGTGTGGTGGAGTTACTGGAGGGTGTGTGGTGGAGTTACTGGAGGAATGTGTGGTGGAGTAACTGTTGGGATGTGTGGTGGAGTTACTGTTGGGATGTGTGGTGGAGTTACTGGAGGGTGTGTGGTGGAGTAACTGTTGGAATGTGTGGTGGAGTTACTGTTGTGATGTGTGGTGGAGTTACTGGGGTCGGTATGCGTGTGTGTGCGTGTGTGTGTGTTGTGCGTGCGTGTGTGTGTGTTGTGTGTGCGTATGTGCATATGTAGTGTATGTGTGCGTGTGGGTTTGTGTGAGTGTGTGGGTAGAGTATTGTGAGTGTACGTAGGGTCAGTGCAAAATAAGGTCAATGCAGATAAACCGGGTAGCTATTTGATTAACTATTTAGCAGTCTTATTGCTATTTAGCAGTCTTATTGCTATTTAGCAGTCTTATTGCTATTTAGCAGTCTTATGGCTTCGGGATAGAAGCTGTGTCGGAGCCTGTTGGTCCGAGACCCGATGCTCCGGTTCCACTTGCCGAACGGTAGCAGAGTGAACAGTCTATGGCGTGGGTGGCTGGAGGCTTTGACAATTCTTCAGGCTTTCCTCCGACACCGCCTGGTATAGAGGTCCTGGATGGCAGGGAGGTCGGCCCCAGCGATGTACTGGGCTGTCCGTACCACCCTCTGTAGCGCTTTGCGGTCGAGGGCGGTGCAGTTGCCGTACCAATAAGTGGTGCAGCCAGTCAAGATGCTCACAGTGGTGCAGCTGTAGACCTTTTTGAGTGTGTGGGACTCATATCAAATATTTTCATCTTCCTGAATGGGAAGAGGCACTCTTCACGATCGAAGCAACACCACAAAGCATAATATTTTACGGCGAAAACTGCAGCAGAAGCGAATTCCTTCCTCCGCTAACTCCAAAAAGTTTTGGGACACTGTAAAGTCCATGGAGAATAAGAGCACTTCCTCCCAGCTGCCAACTGCACTGAGGCTAGGAAACACTATCACCACCGATAAATCTACAATAATCGAGAATTTCAACAATCATTTTGCTACGGCTGGCCATGCTATCTACCTGGCTACCACTACCCCGGCCACCAACTCTGCACCCTCCGCTGCAACTTGCCCATGCCCCCCGCTTCTCCTTCACACAAATTCAGACAGCTGATGTTCTGAAAGAGCTGCAAAATCTGGACCCCTACAAATCAGCTGGGCTAGATAATCTGGACCCTTTCTTTCTAAAACTAGCCGCCGAAATTGTCGCAGCCCCTATTACTAGCCTGTTCAACCTCTCTTTCGTAACGTCTGAGATCCCCAGAGATTGGAAAGCTGCCACGGTAATCCCCCTCTTCAAAGGGGGTGACACTCTAGATCCAAACTGTTACAGACCTATATCCATCCTGCCCTGCCTTTCGAAAGTATTTGAAAGCCAAGTTAACAAACAGATCACCGACCATTTCGAATCCCACCGTACCTTCTCCGCTATGCAATCCGGTTTCCGAGCTGGTCATGGGTGCACTTCAGCCACACTCAAGGTCCTAAACGATATTATAACCGCGATCGATAATAGACAGTACTGTGCAGCCGTCTTCATCGACCTAGCCAAGGCTTTCGACTCTGTCAACCACTGCATTCTTATTGGCAGACTAAATAGCCTTGGTTTCTCAAATGACTGCCTCGCCTGGTTCACCAACTACTTCTCAGATAGAGTTCAATGTGTCAAATTCGAGGGCCTGTTGTCTGGACCTATGGCAGTCTCTATGGGGGTGCCACAGGGTTCAATTCTTGGGCCAACTCTTTTCTCCGTGTATATCAATGATGTCGCTCTTGCTGCTGGTGACTCTCAGATCCACCTCTACGCAGACGACACCATTTTGTATACATCTGGCCCTTCATTGGACACTGTGTTAACAAACCTCCAAACAAGCTTCAATGCCATACAACACTCCTTCAGTAGCCTCCAACTGCTCTTAAACACTAGTAAAACTAAATGCATGCTCTTCAATCGAACGCTGCTGGCACCCGCCCACCCGACTAGAATCACTACTCTCGACCGGGTCTGACCTAGAGTATGTGGACAACTACAAATACCTAGGTGTCTGGTTAGACTGTAAACTCTCCTTCCAGACTCACATTAAGAATCTCCAATCCAAAGTTAAATCTAGAATCAGCTTCCTATTTCGCAACAAAGCCTCCTTCACTCATGCTGCCAAACATGCCCTCGTAAACGGACTATCCTACCGATCCTTGACTTCGGCGATGTCATTTACAAAATAGCCTCCAACACTCTACTCAGCAAATTGGATGTAGTCTATCACAGTGCCATCCGTTTTGTCTCCAAAGCCCCATACACTACCCACCACTGTGACCTGTACGCTCTTGTTGGCTGGTCCTCACTACATGTTTGTCGTCAAACCCACTGGCTCCAGGCCATCTATAAAACACTGCTAGGCAAATCCCCGCCTTATCTTAGCTCATTGGTCACCATAGCAGCACCCACCCGTAGTCTTCGCTCCAGCAGGTATATCTCACTGGTCATCCCCAAAGCCAACACCTCCTTTGGCCGCCATTCCTTCCAGTTCTCTGCTGCCAATGACTGGAACGAATTGCAAAAATCTCTGAAGCTGGAGACTCTTATCTCCCTCACTAACTTTAAGCATCAGTTGTCAGAGCACCTTACCGATCACTGCACCTGTACACAGCCCATCTGAAATTAGCCCACCTAACTACCTCATCCCTATATTGTTATTTATTTTGCTCTTTTGCACCCCATTATCTCTATTTTGCACATAATCTCTGGCACATCTATCATTCCAGTGTTAATACTAATTGTAATTATTTTGCACTATAGCCTATTTATTGCCTTACCTCCATAACTTGCTACATTTGCACACACTGTATATATATTTTCTGTTGTATTTTTTGACTTTATGTTTTTTTACCCCATATGTAACTCTGTGTTGTTGTTTTAATCACACTGCTTTGCTTTATCTTGGCCAGGTCGCAGTTGTAAATGAGAACTTGTTCTCAACTGGCTTACCTGGTTAAATAAAGGTGAAATAAAATAAAATAAAATACAATTTCGTCCGCATGAGGCTCGAGTTTCACGGGGAAGCGGTGAAACACCGGGGAAGCTGTGAAGCACCGGGGAAGCTGTGAAGTGCCAGGGAAGCTGTGAAGTGAGCTGTAGCCTACTGCATGATTGTGTTTATGAGTCTGTTATTAAAGAATGGGAAACAACGTGTATATTTATTGCTTTTCATTAAATCACGTTTGGCTTGAAATATTGTATTCATTCATATGGGCAGAATATTGTATATACAGTGCATTCGGAAAGTATTCAGACCCCTTCCCTTTTTCCACATTTTATTACCTTACAGCCATATTCTAAAATTGATTCAATTATTTTTCATCCTCATCAATCTACACACAATACCGCATAATGACAAAGCGAAAACAGGTTTTTAGAAATGTTTGCTAATTTAATAAAAAATAAAAAACAGAAATACATTATTTACATACATTGAGGAAAAAAAGTATTTGATCCCCTGCTGATTTTGTACGTTTGCCCACTGACAGAGGAATTATCAGTCTATAATTTTATGGTAGGTTTATTTGAACAGTGAGAGACAGAATAAGAACAGAAAAATCCAAAAAAACGAATGTCAAAAATGTTATGAATTGATTTGGGGGTGGCAGGTAGCTTAGTGGTTAAGAGTGTTGTGCCAGTAACCGAAAGGTCGCTGGTTCTAATCCCCGAGCCGACTAGGTGAAAAATCTGTCGATGTGCCCTTGAGCAAGGCACTTAACCCTAATTGCTCCTGTAAGTCGCTCTGGATAAGAGCGTCTGCTAAATGACTTAAATGTAAATTTGCATTTTAATGAGGGAAATAAGTATTTGACCCCCTCTCAATCAGAAAGATTTCTGGCTCCCAGGTGTCTTTTATACAGGTAACGAGCTGAGATTAGGAGCACACTCTTAAAGGGAGTGCTCCTAATATCACCTTGTTACCTGTATAAAAGACACCTGTCCACAGAAGCAATCAATCAATCAGATTCCAAACGCTCTACCATGGCCAAGAACAAAGATCTCTCCAAGGATGTCAGGGACAAGATTGTAGACCTACACAAGGCTGGAATGGGCTACAAGACCATCGCAAAGCAGCTTGGTGAGAAGGTGACAACAGTTGGTGCGATTATTCGCAAATGGAAGAAACACAAAATAACTGTCAATCTCCCTCGGCCTGGGGCTCCATGCAAGATCTCACCTCGTGGAGTTGCAATGATCATGAGAACGGTGAGGAATCAGTCCAGAACTACACGGGAGGATCTTGTCAATGATCTCAAGGCAGCTGGGGCCATAGTCACCAAGAAAACAATTGGTAACACACTACGCCGTGAAGGACTGAAATCCTGCAGGTACCCGCAAGGTCCCCCTGCTCAAGAAAGCACATATACAGGCCCGTCTGAAGTTTGCCAATGAACATCTGAATGATTCAGAGGAGAACTGGGTGAAAGTGTTGTGGTCAGATGAGACCAAAATGGAGCTCTTTGGCATCAACTCAACTCGCCGTGTTTGGAGGAGGAATGCTGCCTATGACCCCAAGAACACCATCCCCACCGTCAAACATGGAGGTGGAAACATTATGCTTTGGGGGTGTTTTTCTGCTAAGGGATAGGACAACTTCACCGCATCAAAGGGACGATGGACGGGGCCATCTACCGTTAAATCTTGGGTGAGAACCTCCTTCCCTCAGCCAGGGCATTGAAAATGTGTCGTTGGATGGGTATTCCAGCATGACAATGACCCAAAACACACAGCCAAAGAAACAAAGGAGTGGCTCAAGAAGAAGCACATTAAGGTCCTGGAGTGGCCTAGCCAGTCTCCAGACCTTAATCCCATAGAAAACCTGTGGAAGGAGCTGAAGGTTCGAGTTGCCAAACGTCAGCCTCGAAACCTTAATGACTTGGAGAAGATCTGCAAAGAGGAGTGGAACAAAATCCCTCCTGAGATGTGTGCAAACCTGGTGGCCAACTACAAGAAACGTCTGACCTCTGTGATTGCCAACAAGGGTTTTGCCACCAAGTACTAAGTCATGTTTTGCAGAGGGGTCAAATACTTATTTCCCTCATTAAAATGCAAATCAATTTCTAACATTTTTGACATGCTTTTTCTGGATTTTTTTGTTGTTATTCTGTCTCTCACTGTTCAAATAAACCTACCATTAAAATTATAGACTGATCATTTCTTTGTCAGTGGGCAACGTACAAAAATCAGCAGGGATCAAATACTTTTTTCCCCTCAATGTATAGTCTTGTGAATCTCTCGTGCATATTTTCTTTATTGAAAATGGGAACAATGGGAGAGATGGACAAATACTGATTGCTAAACAAAATGGACCACATTTTGAGTATCAAAATAGTTTTAAAAGATGTCCTTGCCTTAAAGTTGAACCTCGGATAGCCTATACAGTCAACTCAAAATATGGTATTCTTGTAACGATCCCGGCAGTCTGAGTCGGGTCCTGTCTGTGGACTAGTTTTTTTCTGCTCGTGATCTCCAGTTTCCCGAGGGTTCTGGAACGCTCCGGGGAGCTCTCTTGATTTCCGCACCTGCATCCCATCAGCAATCTGCACACCTGGTCCTGATCATCACCCTTCTTAGGCTCTGGCCTAACATCCATTCCCTGCCGGATCGTTAGCCATGAACAGTAGGTTTACCAGAGTATCAGTCTTAGAGCCTAGCGTTAGTTTTGTTGTTTTTGCACCTTGTTGTTTACTTACCTCCGTTTTTGTTCCATCTGCAGTCACCCGTCCGGAACCTTCATCCAACCTCTGCCTGGTGGTCGGCGGCTGCCCGACCCATGATGGGATCAACCACTGCACCCCCAACAACTAATCAACGCCTTCCGCTCTGTTCCCTGGATTATTCAGCATCACTCTTGAATTGTAAATAAACACTCACCTTCGTTTCAACTTACCTTGTCCTGGTCTGCTTCTGGGTTCTGGCTTTGCAACTCGTGACAGAACGATCCGGCCGATCAGCTTCTCAGGTTCCAGTCGGGTCGTCAAACTGCGCGGCTCGCTAAAGTTGGGAGGACTTTTAGCGAGCCAGTTTCGACCTCTCAATACCTCTGTCAGACCCCGTTTCCCGGCTACCCTTATGAACAGGAATCAGAGCTTAGCGATTAACGCTTTTATCGATTCAGGTGCCGATGGAAGCTTTCTAGATGCCGAGTTGGTGGAACAGCTGGGGCTTTCCAAGGAGCAATTGCCGGAAGCCATTGAAGCTACCACTCTGGACGGCAGTAGTCTGGGCACGTATCACGATGAGGACTGAACCGGTTAAGATGCTGTTGTCGGGGAATCATTCTGAGATGATTTCATTCTTCATTCTGCCGTCTTCCCATGTTCCTCTGGTCCTTGGATACCCCTGGCTGAAGGAACACAATCCACGTTCGATTGGGTGACGGGCAAGGTAACGAGTTGGAGCCTTGATTGTCATGCTAACTGTCTCAAGACTGCCTGTCCCCATTCGGTTCCCAGTCAGGTGATTGAGGCTAAACCCCAGATTTGTCCCTGGTTCCCGAGACATATCACGATTTGGGGGAAGTTTTCAGTAAGCAGAAGGCTCTGTCACTCCCTCCCCCACCGACCATATGATTGTGCCATCAACCTGTTCCCTGGAGCTGTCTACCCCAAGGGAAGGTTATACAGTATCTCCCGACCTGAACGTGAGGCTTTGGAGACCTACATCAAGGAGTCCCTAGCTGCTGGTCTCGTCAGTCCTCGTCATCACCCCTGGGGGCAGGATTCTTCTTTGTGGGTAAGAAGGATGGCTCTCTTGACCGTGCATTGATTATCGGGGGGTTGAATGACATCACGGTCAAGAACAAGTATCCCCCTGCCCTTGATGAGTTCTGCCTTGACTCCCTTACAGGGTGCTATGGTGTTCACCAAGCTAGACCTACGCAATGCGTATCACATGGTCCGGATCAGAGAGGGGGACGAGTGGTTGACGGGTTTCAATACACCGATGGGTCACTTCGGTATCAGGTGATGCCGTTTGGACTGACCAATGCTCCAGCGGTATTCCAGAGTATGGTGAACGACGTCCTGAGAGATATGATCGGTCTCTTTGTGTTTGTTTACCTGGATGACATTCTGATCTTCTCGAAGGAACCTTCCGACCACGTCCAGCATGTCCGGCAGGTTCTGCAGCGATTGTTGGAGAATCGCCTGTTCGTGAAGGCCGAGAAGTGCGAAGTTTCACGCCCACACGACATCCTTTCTCGGTACATCATCTCCAGGGGAGAGATTAGGATGGACCAGGAGAAGGTTAGAGCGGTTCTGGAATGGGCCCAGCCCGGTACGAGATTGCAGCTCCAGAGATTTTTGGGGTTTGCGAATTTCTACCGCAGATTCATCCGGGATTACAGCCGTGTGGCCGCTCCGTTAACTGCCTTGACTTCCAGTATCAGGACCTTCAAGTGGAATCCGGAGGCGGATCGAGCGTTTCTGGATTTGAAGAGGCGATTCACCAACGCACCGATCTCTCTCAACGGACACGGCCCGTCAGTTCGTCTGAAGTGGGACGCGTCTGATGTGGGAGTTGGCGCCATCCTGTCGCAGCGATGCTCCACGGACAGTAAACTCCATCCCTGCGCCTACTACTACTCGTCAGCCTTTCGCCTGCGAGAGGAATTACGATGTGGGTAACCGGGAGCTTCTCGCGGTGAAACTTGCCCTGGAGGAGTGGGCGCCACTGGTTGGAGGGGGCGGAGCAACCGTTTATTGTCTGGACTGACCACAAGAATCTTGCACGTGCAATCGGCTAAACGTCTCAACCCCGTCAGGCCAGGTGGGCATTGTTTTTCGGACGATTCAAGTTTCCCTGACGTTCCGACCTGGATCTAAGAACGGCAAGGCGGACGCCTTGTCCCGGATGTTCTCCAAGACGGAGGAGAGTGGGTCCAAGACCGAGACAATTCTCCCCGGAACTGCGTCATGGGAGCAGTTATGTGGAAGATTGAGGAGGAGGTGCTGGCGGCCCCCTTCGACTCAGCCCGGTCCCGTAACGGTCCACCCGGTCGGTTGTTTGTGCCTGAGTCTGTTCGTCCTGCTGTCCTCAAATGGTCCCACGCCAGCAAGATGGCTTGTCGCCCTGGCGTGGCTCGGACAATGGCGTTTCTTCGCAGACGGTTTTGGTGGCCTGCCATGGCCGAGGATACTCGGGGGTTTGTTGCTGCCCCTGTCCAGTGTGTGCGCCAGAATAAGAGTACCAATCGGCCCAGCTCTGGACTACTTCACCCCCTTCCTATTCCCCGGCGACCATGAGTCGCATCTGGCCCTGGACCGTCACTGGGTTGCCCGCTCTGAGGGGAACACGGTCGTTCTGACTATCGTGGACAGATTCAGCAAGTTCGCCCACTTGTGCTAACTGCCAAAGCTTCCCTCTGCCTCGAGACGTCCGAGATCCTAGTTGGGAGGTTTTTCAGGGTCCACGGGTTGCCCAGTGATATCGTTTCCGACCCGTGGCCCTCAGTTTACCTCTGCTGTCTGGAAGTCCTTCTGTTTGGCCATTGGAGCTACAGTCAGTCTCACATCTGGTTTTCACCCCCAATCATGGTCAGGCGGAGAGAAGCCAACCAGAAGATGGAAACCACGCTACGCTGCTTGGTCTCTTCCAACCCCACCTCCTGGGTCTCTCAGTTGCCTTGGGTTGAGTATGCCACAATACTCTCCCTACATCTGCCTGGGATGTCTCCCTTCCAGTGCCTGTATGGCTACCAACCTCCCTTGTTCCCTTCTCAGGAGAAGGAGCTCTCAGTGCCCTCTGTTCAGGCCCATATTCGTCGTTGCCACCGGACCTGGCATCGGGCCAGAAAGGCACTCCTTAGAGTTTCGGACCGGTATCAGCTCCAGGCGAATCGTCGCCCGGATCCCCGCTCCCACCTATACCATCGGAGATAGGGTCTGGTGGCCACTACGGGATCTTCCGTTACGGACTGGAGTCTGGAGTTGTGCCGAAGTTCATTGGTCCGTTTGTGGTGGAGAAGGTGATCAATCCAGTGGCAGTTCGTCAAACTACCGAGGACGCTCAGAGTCCATCCCACCTTTCATGTCTCCTGCCTCAAGCCGGTTTTCCTCAGTCCTCTGTTGCCTCCTCCGCCTCCCTCCTCCTCCTCCTCGGATGATCGGAGGTGGTCCTGTTCCCCTACACGGTAGCGACACGAATCATGGATTCCAAGGCGGCGGGGCCGGGGTTTCCAGTATCTCGTGGACTGGGAGGGTATGGTCCTGAAGAGAGGAGTTGATTCAGCGGCCGACAGATCCTAGATGCTGACCTCATCCGTGACTTCTACCGCCTCCATCCTGGCGCGTCCGGGAGTCCGCCCGGGTGGCGTTTGTCGGAGGGGGTACTGTAACGATCCCGGCAGTCTGAGTCGGGTCCTGTCTGTGGACTAGTTTTTTCTGCTCGTGATCTCCAGTTTCCGAGGGTTCTGGGAACGCTCCGGGGAGCTCTCTTGATTTCCGCACCTGCATCCCATCAGCAAATCTGCACACCTGGTCCTGATCATCACCCTTCTTAGGCTCTGGCTAACATCCATTCCCCTGCCGGATCGTTAGCCATGAACAGTAGGTTTACCAGAGTATCAGTCTTAGAGCCTAGCGTTAGTTTTGTTGTTTTTGCAACTTGTTGTTTACTTACCTCGTTTTTGTTCCATCTGCAGTCACCCCGTCCGAACCTTCATCCAACCTCTGCCTGGTGGTCGGCGGCTCACGCCAGCATGGGATCAACCACTGCACCCCCAACAACTAATCAACGCCTTCCGCTCTGTTCCCTGGAATTATTCAGCATCACTCTTGAATTGTAAATAAACACTCACCTCGCTTTCAACTACCCTTGTCCTGGTCTGCTTCTGGTTCTGGCTTCGGCAACTCGTGACAATTCTGTTCTTTTGAAATAGCCTACACTTTCTGTATCATAATGACATTAAATTAAATGCCATAGGCCAAATGGATTTTGTGATGTTGTTCTATATTAAATTGACTTATTAGACTGTTCAAAATGTCAGGGAAAAGCAAGACATTTGCATAAACCATTGGATTTCTGGTCCAATTTCATAATCATTTTTTCCCCAAGACATTTTCCGTTGGTACATTTGTTTCTCCTCACTTCGGAAAGCCTGCTCACTGATGTCAATACCCAAAGCTGATAATTGTGACTTGATTGAATTGGAATGATGTGAATAATGATGATGATGATGATGATGATGATAGAGAACCCAGTGTAGCCTTACCCTTTAACCAGAGGCTATGGTTACTTTGTCTCTCATAATCACTTTTCCATTTACTTTATTACCATTTTTCAGGAATGCTATAGAATATAGATCATATTCTGCCCATATGAACGCATGTATTTTAGGCCATATAAAGAACAGCTCTGCGTATGATTTAATGAAAAGCAGCAAACAGACACAACGTTGTTTCATTCTTTAATAAAAAGACTCATAAACAGAAAACAGGCAATAGGCTGTAGAGCTGGCTTCACAGCTTCCCCGCCAAAATGGGCCTGCCAGAAATCAACGATCTCGAGAAAGTTTATTACATGCGGGGGGTCTGTGCATCATGCGTAGTACCTTCCACAAAAAGTTTTGTCTATCAAAGGCACGTACGCCTTCACGACTGTGTGGGGTGTGGACCACTTGTTACGTCCTTAGTGATGTGGACGCCAAGGAACTCGGAAGATCTCGACCCAGCTCCACAACAGCCCCTGTCGATATGGATGGGGCGGTGCTTCCCCTCTTTCTCCTGTAGTCCACCATCAGCTCCTTGGTCTTGCTGACGTGGAGGAGAGGTTGTTGTCCCGGCAGCCACACTGCCAGGTCTCTGACTCCTCCCTGTAGGGCTGACTCATCACCGTCGGTGATCAGGCCTTCACCACTGTCTGTGTCAAATCAGCACACCTTGATGATGTTTCTCCTAGTTGTGGGGTGAACAGGGAGTAGAGGAGGGGACCACTTTGCACACACCCTGAGTGTTTCGTATTGATGTCAGCGTGGTGGATGTATTAGCAATAACAGAGGATCAACACTCCACCGCCCCTCCGCCCCGGGTCCACCTCCCATGAGTTCCTCTCTCCCTCCGCCCCTGTCCACCTCTCCATGAGAGTTTCTCTCTCCCTCCTCCCTCTCCACCCCTTGGTTCCCACTGTGTGTGTGTTTGTGTGTGTGTGTGTGGCGTATTTTGGCGTCAGTAGTGTGAGAGAGTTTCCTCCATCCCTCCAGCCTGATCTGCTCAACTCGGGAGACTAAAACCCCACCCCAGGCCATGGAAATAGAATGAATAGAACGACGCTCCATTCAAGTCAGTGATGGCATAACTTGTGGATTGGCCATTGTGAGTGTACCACAGAAGCAACGAGAAGTAAAAGAGAAGTAGAAGCAGGAAGTGTACCGATCAATCTGTGCTGCGGATTTGTTGAATCAACTCGACTGACATTACAAAAAAATGCATTCCATTACATGAGCCACATCAGTTAACATCATTCGATTCAACATTCCTACATTACCATAGAAATAGTTGTATCACAATACCAAGCAGATCATTCCTGTGTAGCTCAGCTGGTAGAGCATGGCGCTTGTATCGCCAAGGTAGTGGGTTTAGATCCCGGGACCACACATACACAAAAATGTATACTCACGCATGACTGTAAGTCTTTGGATAAAAGTCGATCTGCTAAATGGCATATTATTATTATTTATTTCGAAGTGTACCAATGAGTTGACCAGTCAAATTGCAAGGGTTAGAGGAAGTTCCAAGCCTGTTCTATTCTTACTATTTCTAGGCCCCAGGCCTCGTGGAACCATTGCCCCTCTTTTCACTCACAGACAACCTCTCTCTGGCCGTCTCCCCCTCTCTCCCTCTCTCCCTCCTCTCTCCCACACTTCACCCTCTCCCCTCTTCACCCCTACTCTCCCATCCACTCTCTCCACTCCTCTTCACCCCTCTCCCCTCTTCCCTCTCTCTCTCCTCCCTCCAGCCCTCTTCTCCTCTTCACCCCTCCTCTCTCCCTCCCCCCTCCATCCTCCCTCTTCTCCCCTCTCTCCCCCTTCCATCTCTCTCCCTCTTACCCTGCTCTCACCTCTTCCCTCTCTACCTCTCTCCCCCCTTCCCTCTCTCTTCTCTTCATCCCGCTCTCCCCCTTCTCTCCTTCACCCCTCTCCCCCTCTTCTCTCCCTCTCCCCTCCTACCTCTCCCCCTCCACCCCCTCCTCACCCTCTCTCCTCCCTCCAGCCCTCTCTCCCCTCTCCACCACTCTCTCCCCTATTGTTCAGCCCCTCTACCCTCTCCCCTCCATCTCTCCACTCCACACTCCTCTCCCTCTCTTTCCCTCTCTCCCTCTCTCTCCCCTCTCTTCCCCCTCTTTCCTCTCTCTCTCTCTCCTTCCCCTCTCTCCTCTGCCCCCTCTCTCCCCCTCTTCACCCCTCTCCTTTCCTCTCTTCCCCCTAATCTCCTCTCTCTCCTTCTCCCTCTCTCCCTCCCCTCTCTCCCCTCTCCACCCCCTCTCACCCCTCCCTGTCCCTCTTACCCCTCTCTCCCCTCTTCACCCCTCTCCCTTCTCTCTTCACCACAATCCTCAGCCTCTCTCCCACACATTCACCCCCTCTCCCCCTCAGCCCCTCTCTCCCCTCTCACCCCTCTCTCCTACACTCCCTGTCCCCTTTCCCCCTCTCTCACCTCTTCCCTCTCTCCCCTCTCCACCCCCTCTCTCCCCCTCTTCCCCCTCTCTCCCCTCTCCACCCCTCTCTCCCTCTTCTCCTCCACACCCTCTCTTCTCCACCCCTCTCTCCACCTCTCACTCCACCTCTCCCCTCACCCCTTCTCCCCTGGCCCTCTCTCTCCCTCACCTCCACACCCCTCCCTTCACTCTTCCACCCCTCCCTCTCCCCCTCTTCCCCCCCTCTCACTTCTCTGCCACTCTCCCTTCACCCCTCATCTCAGCCTCTCTCCTTCCACCCTCTCTCACCTCCACCCTCCATCCTCTCACGCCCCCTCTCTCCCCTCCCCCTCTCCCATCTTGCTCCTCTCTCCCCTCCACCCCCTCTCCCTCACGAGTTATCAATGACTTAAGCCCAGCTCATTTAATCCCTACCATTTGTATCGCTGCAGAGTTGCATGTGGCAGCAAGCAAATATTACATTATCCAGGCGTTGAATTTGTTCAATTAACTAATTTATATCCCTCTTCACTTTCGCCCTAGATACCTCTGCACAGTCATACAGCTAACTTATGCAATAATCATGTGCCCTATAGACCAGATTTATACTGTTACTTTCAGGTAGTGTACCCCTAGTAGAAGTCCACTGTGTGCAGCTCACCCTGCACTAACATAAATAACATACATGTCTACCTCTGTAAGCTTTGATAAAGCAATAAAAACAATCAATCATCAGAAAAGTACTAAAAGTAGATAATTATATAAGAGCTACAATATGAAACAAGAAAAATTACAAGAATTATAGTAAAAACTTTGGAGCACCTTAAATGAAATTTACAGACGTTAAACTCATCATCATTCATTAGATCAGATGGCTCATTCATCACAAGGCCATTGAATGCAATTACTTTAGCCAGTTTCTCATTGCTTAGGGTCGTAAATTTAGGCATACAGCATACAGCAACATCTCAGTTGGGAGACCCATAGGCCCGGTGCACAGTTAGCCCAGCGTTGTCCGGGTTTGGCAGGAGTGAGCCGTCGTGTAAAAAATAAGAATTTGTTCTTAACATTGCCTAGTTAAATAGGGATTAAATAAAAAATAAAATTACAATTAAAATGATCAAATGAGTAGAACTATAAAATTTATCATTTGATTCCATAAAGTAGTGTAG
Source organism: Coregonus clupeaformis (assembly GCF_020615455.1). Lineage (NCBI taxonomy): Eukaryota > Metazoa > Chordata > Actinopteri > Salmoniformes > Salmonidae > Coregonus > Coregonus clupeaformis. Next base: position 11,148 of record NW_025534389.1, on the reverse strand, counting down.
AGAGAAGTGAAAACATTATTTGTCTATCAGCAATGACCAGCCCCAGGGGCTAAATACTTGGATGGGAAAATTACACTAAGATAATGGCAGATGATACTTGCCATCCTAGCATACAATATCTTCCAGTTTAAAGCCTATAGAAGTGTGTGCCCTCAGTCCTGGAGGGAAGCAAAAGTAGTTCTACTACCCAGAGCAGTGGCCTTTTACTGGCTCAAATAGCCCCAATAAATCAGCCTGCTTTCTGCCACCCTTAGTAAACTTATAGGAAGAGTGTATTTGTTCAGATGCAATGCTATTTTATTGTAAACAAATTGACAACCCAGACCATTGTGCAGCTTAAGACAGAACATTCCTTAATGTATCACTTACAAGTGTTTTAGTGATTGGCTACAAGATAATTGGTAGTAGAAAGATTGTGAGCTGTTTGCAGAGACTTCAGTACAGCATTTTACATTATACGATCATAGTCTGCTGATGGAAAAATGTAGCAGTGTAGTCTTTACCTATATGTGTAGATAAAGTTACCTGTCTAACAGAACACAGAGGTATTCTTCAATGAAGCCTCATCGGCAGATCGAAGTAGAATCAAGGGATTCCCAGGGCAGCTGTCTAAGGACATAATTTTCAATCTTCAACTAATACGCACCTGACCTTAGGTAAAGCCAGTGTCTATCTATGCAGTACCGGTCAAAGTTTTAACACCTACTCATTCAAAGTTATTCTTTATTTTTACATTCTTTTTCTACATTGAATAATAGTAACGTCAAAACTGAAATAACACATATGTAATCATGTAGTAACCAAAAAAGTAGTAGAACAAGAATCAAATATATTTTATGTTGCAGATTCTGTAAGAGTGTACAAAGCTGTCATCAAGGCAAAGGAGTGGCTATTTGAAGAATCTCAACTGCAAATATTTTGATTATTTAACTGTTAACTTACTATGATTCATAAAATGTTATTTCACATCATTTGATGTCTTCACTAATATTCATGCAGAAAATAGTAAAAATAAAGAAAACAGATGAGTAAGTGTTCTAAACCTTTGACGATGATGTCTGAGGATGACTCAACCACGATACCGTCAGCTACCACCAGCGACTGAAATAATGATTTCAGAGAGGGACATTCAGCAAGCCTGTAGCGACTTACACAAATGACTGATGATTGTGAGAGAGAATTGCATGATAAAGCGATTGTAGAAGCTGTTTATTAGACACTTGGTCGCATGACATTATCGATCATAGTCTGCTGGAAAGGCTTATATGAGTTGTGGCTTTACACACACACTGCTATTTTGTGGATAAAGAGTTACCTGTCTAACCAGAACCTGAAACATGATCCAAGGTAGAATCAGGAATTCCCCAGGGCAGCTATCTAGGTATTCACTTTTCTTCCAATCTTACTAATGACATGTCACTGGCTAAAGTCAAATGGTGTATCCTATGTATGGATGACTCAACACTATACACATCAGCTACTGGTAGTGGGAAATCATCAAACACTTAACAAAAGAGTACCCAGTTATTTTTAGAATGGTGTAGGGCTTAAAATTGGTCTAAATATTTCAAAGCATGTTATCTATTTGGGACAAATCATTCCTAAACCTAAACCTCAATAAATATTGTAATAAATGATATGGAAATTAGGCAAGTTAGGAGCAGCTGACTAGCAGGTAACCTGGTTTATAAACTGCTCATGGTCAAAACATGTTCAGTGCAACAGTAGCTAAGATGGAAGTCTGTCCATAATAAATTGCTGCTCTGCCTTTGCTGCCACCTCAGCAAGGCGGGTCCTACAATTCCCTAGTTTCGCTGCCTGGACTACTTTTCAGTCGTGTGTGGTCAGGTGCCACAAAGAAGGAGACCTCGAAGATCCCACAATTGTCAGAACAGGAGCAGCCATTTCAGCCCCATCAAATGTACATGGAGAGCTAACATTGTGTTTGCATGTAAATCTCAGTGGCTCAAAGTGGAGGAGATTGACTTCATCACTACTTGTTTTGTAAAGTGTTGTGCTAGATACTGCAGGTGTCTGTTTTATAAACTACTGCTTTTGGCTCAGACCTCACATTTACATTTAAAATCATTAGCAGCGCTCTTATCCAAGCACTTACAATTAGTGCATTCACCTTATAGCCAGTGGGATATATACAATGTATATATATATATACCTTCTTTTTTTGGGGGGTAAGGGGTAGAAGAATATAACCTGTCCCAGGTGTTCCTTAGGGGGAATGCAGGTTTCAAGTGTCTCGAGGTGGTGAGTGACTCTGCTGTCCTGGCGTCAAGTGAGATTGTTCCACCATTAGGGGTGCCAGGGCAGCGAACTTTACAGCTGTTCAGGGTGGCAGGCTTTGTGCTTCCCACTTGGAAGTGGGAGTCAGCAGACAGCAGAGGTGGATGCACATGCCTCGTTTGGGACCATGAGACTAGTCAAACCTAAGGTATGGAGTGTGTTCCCCTCACACAGCTCCGTGAAACTTAGGCACCATGGTCTTATGAGGTCCCGAGCTGGCACAGAGCCAGTGGGTGTCTGGGCAATGGTGGCGGTGAGAACCAGGAAGGTTAGACGCAGGCCAGGCTGCAGCATTCTGGATGAGTTGGGGGTTTAATGCTTCTGAGCAGGAGCCCCCAGCAGCGAGTTGCCCCCAATGCATCAGGTGGGGAGATACGGTGCCTGGATTGGGATGCTATGCCGCTTCCTGTATAAGGCAGGAGTCATTATCTCTGGATGTTGTAGGGCATGAACCACCACAGGATCGGGTCACCGCCTTCAGTGCGGACGACCCAGGGTGTTGTCAGGGTCCACGCCAAGGCTCTTGGCACTCTGGGAGGAGGACTGGCAGGTTAGTCAGCCCCGTGATGTTCGAGATCATGAGCGGGCAGTCCCTTCCGGGGAGGAAGGCAGCTCCGTCTTGCCATGCTTCAGCTTGAAGTAGTGATCAAATCATCCACACTACATTATCTGCCAACATTGCAAGATGCGGTCGCCACCTGAATTTATCAGAAAGGAGAAGGAATTTCTAGTTATGTGTAAATCTGCATGTAATGATGGAGAGGCCATGTGAGGATATACAGGCCAAGTGACTTGGGCTGTATAGCGAGGAATAGGAGAGGGCCTGGGGCCAGGCCTGGAGACACACCAGTAGAGTGAGGCATGTAATGCAGACAGATTCTCATCTGCTCCACGCTTGGCGAGGCGGCGGTCAGAGTAGGGCGCCCAATCCAAGTGAGCCGCGCCGGAGATGCCTGGCTCTGGAGGTGGAGGAGGATCTGATAGTTCCACAGTATCAAGGCCAGTGGTCTTGGGGACAAGAGCAGAGAGAGAGAGGTTAGCTTGTAGTGTGGAGAGCCTCACGTAACCTGGAGAAGGCGGTCATCAGTTAGATGACCAGTCTTGAGACCTGACTGGTTTGGATCAGAAGGTCATTCTGAGAGAGATAGCAAGAGTTGGCTAAAGATGGCACCTCAAAGGTTTTGGAGAGAAAAGAAAGAAGGGTTACTGGTCTGTAGTTGTGTTGACATCAGAGGATCAAGTCTTGGTTTTGGGAAGGGGTGCAGCTCTCGCTCTCTTGGGAAGCGGAGGACATAGCCAGGCGGTCAAGGATGAGTTGGTGAGGCGAGGTGAGGTAAGGAAGGTCACCGGAGATGGTCAGAGGAGAGGAGGGGATAGAATCAAGCGGGCAGGTTGTTGGTGGGCGGCCGTCGCCAAGTCGCAAGATTTTATCTGGAGAGAGAGGAGAAAGAAGAAGTCAAAGCATAGGGTAGGGCGGTGTGAGCCAGGACCAGCAGTGTCATTTTGACAGCAACCCCGGATGATGTAATCAGCGCTTCTTTTCAAAATGGTTGTGAAGTCATCCACAGAGAGAGGGGGGGGGATTCAGCAGGGGGGGGAAGGTGGCAAGGGAAGCTTCCTAAGGTTGAGGCAGATGCTTAGATTTAGAGGTGGTAGAAAGTGGCCTTAGCAGCTGAAACAGATGAAGAAAATGTAGGAAAGAGGATGGAGGTGAAAGATGCCAGATCCATGAGGTCTGATTTCCTCCATTCGCTCTCTGACTGCCAGGGCCCTATTAACAGGCTCTGTGAGTCATCGACCTCGGGCAGGAGGAGGACCAGGCCTGGCCGGGAGGATCAGGACATAGAGAGTCAAAGGATGCAGAAGGGAGAGGGAGGGTTGGGGAGGCAGAATCAGGGGATTGGAAGGATTGATGAGGAAGTAGTGGATGGAGGAGGGGGGGGTGGCCAGGAGGAAGGCAGAAGTGGCGCATGTTACCATCTAGTGGGGTGGTGATGATGTGAAGCGAGAGAGAAAGGATGCAAGTAGTGGTGGGGTTATGGAGGAGTTGCAGAGGGTAGAAGTTGGTAGAAATGCTGGCATGGCCAGGGCGGCAGTTCAGAGCTCTATAGGACCTGGAGACTCCACGTGGGTGGTCGTACTGGGGACCGCAGAGTTGAAGTAACCTTGTATGGTGTATTTGAGTTGATTTGAAGTTGATTCCTTTTACGGGACAATTTTGCATTATCAATTTCAGTAAATGCAGGTTTGTGCTTGGCTAGTTTTCAACCATGATCCTGGGCAGAGTGTCATCGTTGTGGCCTGTCTGGAGGAAAGGGCAGGGATGAGCCAGAGGCATAGTTTACAGGCTACAGAAAATGGCTACATTGATACAAAGGAGATGGAATGAGATAGACTAAACATCTAGGAAAGGAGAGAGGCGGGAAGTTGCTCTCACTTCCCATTCATGAGACATGATATATCACCCTCAGACTACCTGGTGCAACTTTGCCAAGCAAGGCTGGTTTCAATGTTTTTCTCTGATAATTCTTCGTTTGTCATTCACTAACAAGTACAGTATTACTTCATTGATAAATCAGGCACCCTAGTCGCGCCCAGCCATCATATGACTCCAACTGCGCCTGGTTTAGCACCAATACTCATCACAACAAACCACAGTGTTCAAAGCAATGGATCATTCTATCCGTATCTAATGTTGTGATTTAGTCCCACACTTATGGCCAGGTGTCGTCAACCTTCATAGCCAATTGGATCAGCTCGAGTGAATTCAGCATGCCCAGCTGCCATGCTTCCAACAGAAAACCCTCCTCCATGGCTACACACAGAGACCAAGCTCGCGATGTAGTCACCCATATACAGTTTACTTAGGCTGTTCAGGCTGCAGTATATAAAGGCAAAACACCGTCTGGAAGGATTTCATAACTTTGTGGCTACCTTAGCTAATGGTACAAAGCTGTACTGGATTGAAACCAGTTCGCGTCTGTCGTTTCAGCTATTATTCTTTAGTAAAAAAAAAGCTATCCAGTGTAACAAATAGCTAAATTACAAACACAGTATACATTCCACCTATAGCAATTAGCATTTGAGACAATGAGATTTAGAAAACAGGCTGAATGGTGGCATTGTGCATATAATTGTGCCGCGGCGTGGCTGGCGTAATTAAATCCTCTCAGGCGTGACAGCTATCACAGTTGCATAATGGTTGCAATGGCTACCTTTAGCTAGGTCCGGTGGTCAGTTAGCTGACACCCGTCGCTCACCGGGCTCAGCAGATACCAATATCTTCAATAGTGCATACAGCAGCCCCAGTGCTACATTACTAACTGATCTAGTATGGTTAGAAACACCCTCATTAGGCTGCGACTATGTACCTAAATATATAAGCCAAGCTTACACTCCACTTGGGAGGACTACAGCCTCATGACAATACGATATGCATGCCTTACAAGACATACACAGAGGTCCTACTTCCTGAATCGCCATATCCCCAAGTCCAAACTAGACTATGGTGCACAGTACTGATGTTTCATGAGACTCTATTAAACATCACATAACTGATGCAAGCAGGCAGATCAGATTTAAAATCAGATAAAAAATACCCTCCTTATGGAGACAGCAGGGATATATACAGGGAGTATAGAGGTACTGAATTGATGTGGGAGCTGAGGTAATAATGTGTGAAGTGCCAGTGTCATTACCCACACAGCTCTGTAGGAGTTATACTGAGGAGTACCACTGATGAGTGGGTGTGCAGGGTACAGAGTGTGTAGCTGTCTGGGAGTGCAGTGCTGGGTGGATGTGCAGGGGGTGTAGAGTGAGTGGGGTACCACATTAATCAGAGGCAGGTCATCTTATGAGAGAGCACAGAGTGTGGAGGTTTGTGAAAAGACCTTCATGTGGTACATTCTGTTGGGTTATTAGTGGCATTACACAGTTTGCTGCTTGGGTGTGTAAGCACGGTGCGGTGAAATCACTTATATTTTAGCTCTATTGTTATTTTGTTTTTAGTCATTTGGTATCTTATCAGGCTACTTACAGACAGTCCTTACTACACCTTACCCCCGTGAGTCACCCCCCTGGTGCAACCATTCTACTCATTCATCCCTGCAGCCATTCCCTCCCCCTACTGGCGTGCGTTAGCGTTACCGCTGCTCCTGTTTGATCTCGGTGGCGCTACACAGAGCCTGATGCAGTGTCAAGTGGTAAGCAAAATATAAACAATTGAAATGTTCAAAAAACAACATCTATTCATATCTTCATTATAAAATTTACAGACACAGTAAGATGTATATTTACAGCAGTAGATATATTACAGTAAGTGGACTCATCTCAAATAAATACTTGATTATATTAGTAAACCAAATACAATGAAGTTACTTCATCCTATCCCAATATTCCTTAAAGAGGTAGGAGTTTCAAGTCATCTCGGAGTGATCGTGTGTGTCCTCACCACTAGAAATGGCTGTTTAACAGTTTTCGTTCTCTGTACTTGAGCACAGTGCTGTCGTCTCAGCCGAGAGCGTGATGGCACCTCACGGGTGACTCAGGGTCCTTGATGATCTTCATACCTTCCATTACCTGGTGTCATACGGCGTAGATGTAGACATCATGCAACGGTGGTGATGCACCCGGCAGGATGCTCCAAATGGTGCATCTGAGTATACGAGGTCTGAGCCCCATGAATTTCTTCCCCAGCCTGCCTGCTGTTGCACCTTCTTCTCCATGATATGGTGTGGTGGGACCATTTCAGGTTGTCAGTGATTACGCAGAGGAACTTCAAACTTTTGGCCTATCCCTCGGTCCCGTCGAGAGGATAGGAATGACTCCCTCTGCCTAGGAGCTGTAAGTAGTCGGAATCTAGTCCAGCAAATAACTGCCAGTCTCTGATGGTGTATCCATTAATTAACATAATCATTTAGCATCTCTGGCAGCCCCACGCACAGCCTGAAGCCACTACAATGCAGACTCTTTTGAACATCTACATTTTAAAAAAATCATGATCCATATATGCTTACACCTTACAATAAATCCATTATTTATTTCTGAATAGGTCTAAAAGACATGAAGTATGAAAGAAAATGTAGTCTATTTCAGAAGAACAGAATGCCATGCTCTGATTGTCCTGGTGGTAGTTCTTATTCATAAGGCTGTGGCTACACTAGTTCATTTATGACAAGATTTGCATATAGAATGCCGTGGCATTATTTTATAACTTTAATATAACAATACAATTGAACAACTGAATGAAATGAGAGGGTCTTTCTCAACTTTGATTTGAGGAGTGCGCACATGCTGCTATTCTGTATTTAGATTTATATAAAAGAAATAGAGTATTACTATATAACTAATTTAGAGTTATTAATCATAACTGGTGCTTTGTTCTACAAACGTTGGGCTATATGTAGATTTTAATTACATTGTAAGCTGCATGTAAACTCTAATGATTTGAAAAGTGGCAGAAGCATAGGCTCTGCTTTGTTTTGGGCATGGGCTGCTACACTTCGTCAATCCTCTATTCACAATTTGAGCGCTTGATATTCCTCGGGTGCCCGGCGGCATCCTGGCCGGCAATAATGCATTTAAAAACATCCACGGAAATAACATTGAAGCAGTTGTTAGGATATGATGATCCCAAATGAATGCAACCACTAGCATCAAATAAACATTTTCACACAATGGGGCTGGCCATAGCAGATCCGAAAGTTTAGCTTAAGATGTTTATAGGCTAATAGACTATTTCTTACCATAAGCACCTTAATGTTTGGCAGTGGGCTATAAGCAGGTGTTCCATTGTGAAACACCCAAATATAAGTGACATAGTATTACAGTAATTGCATGTAATCAAGCTTTGTATAAAGGTGATTTTTATGATGAAGATTATATTTAGGCTTGAAACTCACATTGTGTATACTTATGCAGTTGGGCTCTAACACACCTTATAAGCGGATAGATATGTGCTTTAAAGTTTAAGACTTTAGTTGTAGTGCAACCCTTATCAAAACATATGGGCCCTGCGGGCTGGGCTACATGGTGTCATTTATGATTGAAAAGAATCACACAAAAGGATGATATTTCTTACCTTTAGCTCAGCGTCATTCTCCACAAGTGATAATATATCATTCCTATCAAGTGATAGGCTAATTTTGTCACCACATTTGGACTCTTCTTGATTTAATCTTATCTTTATATATTTTCTAAAAGAATAATATATGTGAAATTTGTTTTGATTCACCAAAAAATGTGTGCATGCATGTGACTATGATCGCTTTGGATAAAGCGTCTTTGCTAAAATGTATATGTGTGTGTATTTAGAATGGTTCATTATAATGCCTGTCTCAAAACAGGAGCCTTGGAAAAATATATCATCACTTAAATGGCAGATAGGATGCTTTTCTTGTGGTTCATTTTTCATGCCAACCAGATAGGCTATACTCTGTTATAAAGATAAATAATGTGCTTAATATTAGGAAAGTTAGAATAAAATATGAATAAAACCTAGCCTATAGAGCTGATAGGGTCCTCCTCTTTGTCAGAGGCCATCACTCTGTTTTCATGCGCAATTGCATAGCCTATAGAAATGCTCGCAACATCAGCTCCTTAGGCTCACATGGAAGTGTTTGATTGATTTCGATCACATTTGCATTGATATCAAGTGATTAGAGGACAATAGAGTGCTGGAAATTACCATCAGCGGCATCAGAGCTTGGAGAAGCCTAATTTACCGTGACTTCACGGTGCAGGTGAGGATTGAGCATAGCTGAAGCAAGGCGTGTGGTAATGGTCACCCCGCAGCAGCCCCCTACCCTCTGCCGTCTCTGAGTCCACGATCAGCTCCTTCATTTTGTGACATTGAAGGAAGGCTCTAACCCTCTTCCTGTAGAGGCTGTCCTAGGTGTTGTTGGCAGTCAGGCCTACCACTGTGTCTCGTCAGCAAACTTAGTGATTGAAGTTGGAGTCGTGTAGCCACTGATTCATGGGCGACAGGAGTACTGGGAGAGGCTGAGCAACGCACCCTGGATACCCCGTGTGAGGATCGCGTCGTGGAGGTGTCAACACCACTGGCAGAGTATTTTTGGGTTGCGGAGGATGCATCGTGCAGCCATCTCTCCAGTGACCAGCAGAAGCAGAAATGGAGTGGGCAATAACCATTATAGCGCTGGCGAGCAGAACAGTATGGGTATTCTATTCCATACACATGCATACTTTGCATTCCTGGACAAAAAAAAAAAAGCACATACGTAAGTATCATTGGGTGAAACCAGTCTCACTTGAGTCACCATGGGTTCAGGGAAGCCTCACCAAGCCAAGCCGGGGTGAGCTCCATGTTCACATGCTGTTCAACATGGCGTCTTAACAGGGAACTCAGGAGTGGAGGTGGAGGGAGGGAGGGAGGGGGGGGGGGGGGAGGGGGGGGGGGGGGGGGGGATGGAGGGGGGAGTCAGGATGGCCAAAGTCAGGTGGGGGTGAAGACAGAGTATAGTCAAATGTCGGCTTTGCCATGAGTTTCCAGTACACTGCCTGTGTCAGGCACAGCCAGGTTTCACAATAGGCTAAGGAGGTCTGATTTCTTTGTTCATGTGTCCCTCACGGTAGAATGGGTCTGGTTCTTTTGCCCTCATCCCTCACAGTGAGATAGTCCCAGGTTCTTTACCCATGCTTGTCCTCACAGTGAGATAGGTCTAGTTCTTTTGCCCCTGTATCCTCAAGTGAGATAGATCTGGTTCTTTTGCCCCTTCATCCCTCCATTGTGAGATAGATCTGGTTCTTTACATGTATCCCTCCACGGTGAGATGGAGTCTGGTTCTCCCCACCCCTGTGTCCCTCCGTGAGATGATCAGTTCTTTTCCCCTATCCCTCCACAGTGAGTAGTGATATTCTATGCTATTTTGTAGCCCTGAATAATAAAAGTTGTAAATCTATTTCTGAGTAGTACCATTACTACTATGTGTAGATTATTAATTCTCAGTAGTTTAGCTAGGCTATTCATTCTGATCCATATATTTACGATATGTCTTCAGCCTAATCATTATCACCAACGAATGTAATTCAATCCAGCAGAAGTAGTGTGTGAACCAGCCCACCCTCAGACCATCTCAGATCCTCTAGGTACTACATCAAAATGAACTCAAAGAGAGTAAGATGCTTTAAATGCAGAGGTGGTAAAGGCAGAAAACACACTGTCAGCGATGCATGGTAGGTTAAGCGGCGAGAGGATAGGGAGGCGGAGGTCTGGGAGGCGGGAGAGGTGCGGGGAGGCGGAGAGGTCTGGGGGAGGCGGAGGTCTGAGGGGGAGGCGGAGGTCTGGGGGGGGGGAGGGTCTGAGGAGGAGGTCTGAGGGGGGGAGGTCAGGAGATGGAGAGGTCTGAGGGGGGGGGGAGAGGTCTGAGGGGCGGAGAGGGTCCCAGGGAGGCGGAGGAGTCTGGGGAGGCGGAGAGGGTCTGAGGGGAGGCGGAGAGGGTCCCCAGGGGAGGCGGAGATCACAGGAGATGGAGGTCTGAGGAGGCGGAGGTCACAGGGGAGGGGGCAGGGGGGGGGCGGAGGGAGTCTGGGAGGCGGAGGGGGGTCTGGGAGGCTGAGAGGAGTCTGAGGGAGGCGGAGGGGTCAGGAGGCGGAGAGGGTCTGGGGGAGGCGGGAGAGGGTCTGAGGGGGCGGAGAGGTCCCCAGGGAGGGGCAGGAGGCGGAGGGTCAGGGGCGGGAGGTCAGGAGGCGGGAGGTCAGGGGAGCGGAGGTCTGGGGAGGTCCCAGGGGAGGCGGGAGGGTCACAGGGGGAGGGGGCAGGGGGGAGGCGGAGGGTCGGGAGGCGGAGGGGTCTGAGGCGGAGGGTCGGGGGCGGAGGTCACAGGGGCGGAG